>NW_007253269.1:350011-361964 GCF_000164805.1 Carlito syrichta
ACGCCCTTTTTATAGTAGGTTCTGGCCCCACCCACAGCCCCGTCTCGCGCCTTGGCTCTGGCCAATGGCGACTGCGCCCAGGCCAGAGTGACGCTGCGGCTGGCCTGTTGGCGGAGGCCAGAGCAGGGAGGGGACGGGACGGCAGGCGCGCATGCGCGCTGACGGGCGGAGGCCGGTTCCCGCCCGCCGGCTCCGTCGCGGTGACTGCGGCGCTGGGCGCGCAGCGTGGGGTGCAGCTCTGGGGAGGGGCGGCGGCGCGGAGCGCAGGGGATGGGTCCGTGTGGAACCCGCGAGGGCGGTAGGGTGCCCGCGAGCGGGAGACCGGAGGGCCGTGGCGCTTCGGACTCTGCTCCGCAACGAGAGGAGTCCTCCCATTGCACTGAGGGTGCAGTTGAGGCGAACGCGGGCCTCAAGGTCGCGCCGTCGGTCAAGGTCGAGCGGAATCTCGCGCCCGACCCTACGCTTCAGCGGGCGGAGATGGCGCGTCCGGGAGGCCGGGGAAGCAGCCTTGCGCCCTTATTCCGCCGGGCGACCACCGCGTCCGGTACGGCCATGCCAGGGAGTCGAGGTCGTCCTCGGGCATCGCGGTTTTCTCGAACCCAAGGACGGGGCACAAGCGGTTCCCCCATCTGAGATGTTATGACATGCTATCAGAATGCCCTAGTTTCCGAAAATATCTTGCACACTGTTTGCATTTTCTCCAGGAGGAAGCCATTGGAACGGGAGCCTGGCCGGGCTCCTACCTGGGAAGGCACAGTGTGCACATTTTTTGCCCTCTTTTTTTTTTTTTTGGTTTCTTCTTTTAAAATCTCTGCTCCCCGCCCCACCCCTGCCTTCAGGGGCAGAACTGTGCTCTGATTTCTGAGTGAAAGATAAGCCACAATTTAAAAGTGAATTCCTGCAGGCAAAGACATTAGTAATACCTTTATTAAAATGCACTTATGTGCCTCGTCTTTTGTACAGAAAACGTTGAAAAAGGAATTTATATATTCTGGCTGCCACTGAATTGTAATATTCAGGACTTTTTTTTTGAGTTGGTGTCTCACTCTGTTGCCCAGACTGGAGCGCAGCGGCATGCTCACGGCCACCTGCAGCCTCCACCTGCTGGGCTCAGGCAATCCTTCCACCTCAGTCTTCCCAGTGACTGAAACCACAGGTGCACCACCATGCCCGGCTAGTTTTTTTATGATTTATGGTAGAGTGAGTTCTCCCCAAGCTGTCCAAGTTGGTCTTGAATCCCTGGACTCAGGCAATACTCTAGCCTCTGCCTCCCAAAGTGCTGGGGTTACCGCTGTGAGCCACTGCCTGACGGTGATGTTATTTAATGTTTCCAAAACTCAGTTTCTTCATCTGCAAGACCAGGATAGGGTTGTCAGACAACATGAGAATTCATCTGATGGGTGAAGTCCAGTGTCTGGCCTCTTGCCATTGTTATTAATACCATCATGAGCTTATGGGTGCTAGGAATTGAGAGAGCATGTTGCTTTATTCTCACAACCATCCCGTTATCTCCATTTTACAGATGTGGAAAGTAAGCCTCTGGCTTCTTGCTCAGAGTAATCCGTTTATGAGTGTTAGCAAAACCAGAATTGGAAACTGCTTTTCTTGCTCACTCTACGTTACCCAATGCTTTGTGATCGAGAAAGGTACTTGTTCTCAACTAACGCTAGAAAAATTGACCCAAGGGCCATCAAGCATAAATTCCCCCAACTTTTCTCTCCTCCCTTTTGAAACCTAGAGAGAGCAGTTAGGAACTCCAGAGAAATAAATAAATACATGAACAAATAATAAAATAAATACACTAAGCCGGGCTCGGTGGCTCAGCCTATAATCCCGCACCTTTGGGAGGCTGAGGTGAGTGGATTGCCTGAACCCGCGGGTTTGAGACCCGCCTAGGCAACGAGACCTCATCTCTACAATAAATCGAAAAATTAGCCGGGCGTGGTAGCACATGCCTGTAATTCTGGCTACTCGGAAGGCTGAGGTGGAAGGATCGCCGGAGTCCAGCAAGTCGAGGCTGCGGTGGCCGGGAGCGGCCACTGCACTCCAGTCTGGGCGACAGAGTGAGACTCCAACTCAAAAAAATAAAAATAAAATAACTACACCCTTGTGACTTGTCTTCCCTCTTGCTACTATTTGAAGCCCTGCCCCTTTGTCACCAACATTATCCCAGCAAGATCCTAGGTTTTCTCATTTCATCCACACAGGCATAGGGCGTGGACACTCAAGAATACAAATGCTCACCTTTTGTTTGTTAAAGGCAAGGCAGATGTCATAGGGGACACTTTTCTAGCATTATCTGTTGAACTGGACTTCCTAACTGTAAAATATCAGCAGAAACAGAACCTTAGGATTGTGGGGCTGTCCCGGCCTTATTTGGATGAATCTGACCAAAAGTGAATCCAACTGAACTCAACAGTGCTCTAATCTGGCTAGCTGAAGGTGTTCTGGACCAGTGAGGGGAAACTCGCCTGTAGCTTTTGTTCACACAGCATCTTGTAAACAAATGCTTATCTCAGAAATATATCTGAGTAAGAGAGAAGGTAATGGGGAAAAAAATCAAAGTATTCAAAATTATAAAACATTTGAAAGAAGGTAGTGTCTTCCGTGTGCCTCTTGCCCAAGGCCTTGCTTAGTACCTCTGCTTCCAAAACCAAGTGGTATGTTTCATCATCTCTCGCTGGGAAAGCTTCCTCTTCTTGATGGCTTTGACTTTCTCTCTCTCTCTCTCTCTCTCTCTCTCTCTCTCTCTCTCTCTCTCTCTCCCCCACTCTGTGTGTGTGTGTGTGTGTGTTTGTGTGTGTGTTTGTGTGTGTGTGTGTGTGTGTGTGTGTTAGGGTCTCACTCTGCCACCCAGGCTGGAGTGCAGTGGCATGATCACAGCTTACAGCAGTCTTAACCTCCTGGGCTCACGTAGTCCTTCCACCTCAGCCTCCCCAATAGCTGGAACTACAGGTTTGTGCCATCACGACTGGCTATTTTTTTCTGTAGCGAGGAAGTCTTGCTATGTATGTTGCCCAAGCGGTGTCGAACTCCTGGGCTCAAGCCAACCTCCTGCCTCAGCCTCCCAAAGTACTAGAATTATAGGCGTGAGCCACTATGCCTGGTTCTCCTCCTTGTTTCCTTTACATCTGACCATTTCCCCATTAACTCTTTCACAAATTTCTCTTTCTGAATTACACATTTTATCTTGTTTTCTTCCCTTACACACCCCAACTACCAACATCCTCCATTCCCATGGCTCAGATTCTCAGATGACTCTGAACCCAGCTCTCCATCCAAGCTCACTCCAGGGCTCCCAGTGGATTCTCCCTGCTTGTCGGGTCTCTCCCCATAGATGAAGCCCTCAAGACGGCACCTTCTCCTCTCTTTTCCTGGTCCTTCCTTTCCCCGGGCCTTCTTTCTCCATCCCAGGCCTTTTCTCTTCCTCTCTCCTCCTCCCTTCCCCTTCTTCTCCCCATTCCTCTCTTCCTCCATCCTCTCCTTCTCCCACTTCTCCATTCTAGGCCCCCCCCACACATGTCAAGTGTGTCCTCCTCCTCTTCATGTCCCCCCTTCTCCATCCTAGACCTCCGTCCCCTCCCCCTGGCCACTCCAGCTCTTACTTCGTCTTTCATAGCAACCCACTAAGGGATTACTCACCCCAGTTTTTTCTTGTACTTCCAGAATGGTCATTTTCAAAACCATCTGATTTTTTAACTCCCACACTCCTGGTCACCCACAGTGTATAATCTAAACTGTCCCTTCACAATTTGGTCCCAACTTACGTGTCTTGAAGGCTGACTGTCAACTGTCACACTGAAACTCTCACATTCCACCCACCTTTGACTTTTCCATGGTTCCTGCCCTTACCCGTGTAGTGCCTTCCCTGCACCGTCTCCTTTTGCTTTGTCAGGAAAAGCCCACCTCTGTGGCCCCTCTGGAAAGCCTTTCTTAGCTCCCCCAGAATCGTTCAGTCTGATCTGCTGACAGCACCTGTTGCATTTGGGTGTACCTGATCCCTGTACCCTGTCGATATGAGAACTCAGCAAAAGTTCATTGACTGTGCGCAGTGGCTCACACCTGTAATCTTATCACTTAGAGGCTGAGGCAGGAGGACTGCTTGAGCCCAGGAGTTCGAGACAAGCCTGGGCAACACAGTGAGAACTTATTTCTAAAAAAAAAAAAAAAAGAAGCCGGGCTTGGTGGCTCAGCCTGTAATCCCGCGCTTTGGGAGGCTGAGGTGAATGGATTGCCTGAACCTGCACGTTTGGGACCTGCCTGGGCAAATTGGCGAGACCTCATCTCTACAATAAAATAAAAAATTAAGCCGGGCTCGGTGGCTTAACCTATAATCCCGCACCTTGGGAGGCTGAGGTGAGTGGATTGCCTGAGCCCGCGGGTTCGAGACCCGCCTGGGCAGCGAGACCTCATCTCTACAATAAATCAAAAAATCAGCCGGGCGTGGTAGCGCATGCCTGTAATTCCGGCTACTTGGAAGGCTGAGGCGGAAGGATCGCCGGAGCCCAGCAGGTCGACACTGCAGTGGCCGGCAGCATGCCACTGCACTCCAGTCTGGGCGACAGTGAGACTCCAACTCAAAACAACAACAACAAAAAGAATTTAGTAAAAGTTTGTTGAATAAATGAGTGAACATATAAATAAGGTTAATAGCCCCACATGTGGGTGATGAAAAGACTGACAAAAACCTAGGTCCTGAGCAAACATTAATTCACATGCACTACCTGCCCCTGACCTGGCCTCCACAGCCCTCCCACCTCTTGACAGTCATCTGTGTGTGAAAACATCCTGGCGCCCGCATCTGCACACCTGCTAATACCTGTCCACACCCTTGCTGCCTTTCCAGATCCATCCTCTCTGCTGTCCAGTTTGTCGTGGCTCCCCTGGGACCTTCTGAAGCTCGTCCTTGTCCTGCTGCCGCTCTCCTCTCTCCCTCACTTTACTCTCCTTCCCATTTTCTCCTTCTTGGAAGCATCATCCCTTGCCTACCAGGATCCTCTCTCCCTCTGCCATTCCCTCAGCACACCCTATAGCCACCCTTCTCTTCACAGTGAACTCACTTAAGAGAACAGTCCAGGCCAGGTGGGGTGGCTCAGGCTATAATCCCAGCACTTTGGGAGGCCGAGGAGAGAGGACTGTCTGAGCCCAGGGATTCAAGACCAGCCTGGGCAACTTAGCAAGACCTCATCTCTACAATAAATCAAGAAAAAATTAAATGGGCATGATGGTATGCGCCTGTGGTTCCAGCTACTTGGAACGCTGAGGTGGAAGGATTGCCTGAGCCCAGTGGCCATGAGCGTGCCACTGTACTCCAGCCTGGGCAACAGTGTGAGACTCCAACTCAAAAAAAAGAAAAAAAAGAGAGACTAGTCTACACTCTTTCACATGTGCAGTCAGACTTCTGTCCCCGCCCTTGAGATTTACAAATTCAGCAAACCCTTTTTGCTTTATGGCCCATTGGCATTTAACTCTATTGATGGTACAGGGTTCTTAGCTCTAAGCTAGGGTAACCTACACTACCAGTTAAGAATGCTTTGAGGCTATTGCCTTGCTAAGCTATGGTGTGGTCATGTGCTCTTTGAGCTATGGCCTGGCCACGCTTTCTTTCTTTTTTGTTTTTTGTTTTTTTGTTGTGTGTGAGTTGGAGTCTTACTCTGTCAACCAGACTGGAGTGCAGTGGCACACTCCCTGTCACCGCAGCCTCAACCTGCTGGGCTCTGGCAATCCTTCCACCTCAGCATTCCAGGTAGCTGGAACTACAGGCGCACGCTACCAAGCCCAGCTAATTTTTGATTTATTGTAGAGATGAGGTCTCGCCAAGTTGCCCAGGTGAAACTCGAACCCGCAGGCTCAGGCAATCCACTCTCCTCAGCCTCCCAAAGGCACGGGATTACAGGCTGAGCCACTGAGCCCGGTTTAGGCCATGCTTTCTTAAGCTTTGGCCCCCTCTCCTACCTTGGGGAGGTGAATCACCTCTTTCTCTAATTTACCTTCTAAATAAACTGTATTCTCTAATCTTACCAAAAAAAAGAATGCTTTGAGGCCAGGTGTGGTGGCTTACGCCTGTAATCCCAGCACTTTGGGAGACTAAAGCGGGCAGATTGCTTGAGCCCAGGAATTTGAGACAAGCCCGGGCAACATAGTGAAACCTCATCTCTACAAAAAATCAGTTTAAAAAATCAGTCGGGTGTGGTGTGCATCTGTAGTTCCAGCTACTAGGAATGCTGAGGCGGAAGGACCTTCTGAGCCCAGGAGGTCAAGGTTGCTGTGAGCCTGGATCGTGATCATGCCATTGCACTCCAGCCTGAGCAACAGAGTAAGACCTCTACTGACACACACATTACACACACACACACACACACACACACGCGCACACACACACACACACACACACACACACACACACAGTGCTTTGAAGCCAGGCGAGATAGTTCCCACCTATAATTTCAGTTACTCAGGAGGCTGAGGCAGGAGAATTGCTTGAGGCCAGTAGTTCAAGACCTTGCCTCTCAAAACAAATAAATAAATAAATAAATGCATTGAGTAAGAAGCAGTAGAAATCTCCATAAATTGTGACTTAGGCCAGGCACAGTGGCTCGAGGCAGTAGAATCTTGAGCCCAGGAGTTTGATACCAACCTGGGCAACATAGTGAGACTTCATCTCTACGGAAAAATTTTTAAAAAATTACCTGCGTGTGGTAGTGTATGTCTGTAGTCCCAGCTACTTGAGATTTGAGATGCTGGGGTGAAAGGATCATCTACACCCAGGCGGAAAAAAAGAAAGAAAGAGGTGGGTGAGGGGTGAGAGAGAGAGAGAGAGAGACCTGGGCTGGGTATGGTTGCTCTCGCCTGTAATCCTAGCACTTTAGGAAGGAGAGGATTGCCTGAGCACAGGGGTTTGAGACCAGCCTGGGCAACTTGGTGAGACCTCGTCTCTACAATAAATAAAAAAATTAGCCAGTCATGGTGGCGCGTGTCTGTGGTTCCAGCTATTTGGAAGACTGAGGTGGAAGGATCTCCTGAGCCCAGCGGGTCAAGGCTGCAGGTGGCTCTGAACATGCCACTGCACTCCAGCCTGGGTGACAGAGTGAGACTCCTACTCACACAAAAAAAGTGGCTTAGAAAGGACTTTAGGCGCCGGGCGCGGTGGCTCAAGCCTGTAATCCCAGCACTTTGGAAGCCTGAGGCGAGTGGATTGCCTGAGTCTGCAGGTTTGAGAAAGAACTTTATTTGTCTCGTACAATAAAACCCAAGCATAGAACAACTCAAAGATGCTCTTAGGAGAATGGGTTTTGTTTTTTTTTTTTGAGTTGGGGTCTCACTCTTGTTGTCTAGGCTGGAGTGCAGCGGCACACTCACAGCCACCGCAGCCTCCACCTGCTGGACTTAGGCGATCCTTCTGCCTCAGCCTTCCAAGTAGCTGGAACTACAGAAGCATACCACCATGTCCAGCTAGTTTTTTTGTGTGTGATTTATTATAGAGACGAGGTCTCACCAAGTTGCTGAGGCTGGTCTTGAACCCATGAGTTCAAGTAATCCTCTTGTCTTGGCCTTCCAAAGTGCTGAGATTACAGGCTGAGCCACCGTGCACAGACAGAGAATGGGCTTCTTAAGTGGTGAGGATCAGAAGTCAGAAACGCCATGTGGAATACCAAAATTCAGGGAGGCATCACATTACTACCCTGAAGAGTTGTGTGGGCTTGGGAAGTACATGATTCATGAAGTAATTCAGAATGCTTGTCAAATGTAGAAATGGTTAGAGACAGGCAGAAAATTTAATTAAGAGTGTCACCAAGTATGAAGATATTTAGAGGAAGAAGCAAAAGAGGCCTAAACACACACCTCAGGCAGGTGTATAGGAGTTGTTATGTTTAAGAGAATTTGACTTTTTAGAGCAATAGCCTGTAATTCTGCTTTTAAAGACGTATGTAATTATGGTTAAACTATATAGTAGTTTTTTCTCACTTTGGTTGCTACATGCATTTTCTTTTTTTTTTTTGAGTTGGAGTCTCACTCTGTCGCCCAGACTGGAGTGCAGTGGCCGCTCCCGGCCACCGCAGCCTCGCCGGCTGGGCTCCAACAATCCTTCCACCTCAGCCTTCCGAGTAGCCGGAATTACAGGCATGCACTACCTCCGAGTAGCCGGAATTACAGGCATGCGCTACCACACCCAGCTAATTTTTTTGATTTATTGTAGCGATTAGGTCTCGCCAAGTTGCCCAGGTGGGTCTCGAACCCGTGGGCTCAGGCAATTCACTCACCTCGGCCTCCCAAAGCACGGGATTACAGGCTGAGCCACCGAGCCCGGTCACATTTTCTTTTTCAACAGTTTTATTGAGATATAGTTTACATACCACCTAACTCACTTATTTTAAGCATGCAATTCAATGATTTTCAATTAATTCAGAATTGTACAAACCATCACAATCTAATTTCAGAAAATTTCCCTCACTCCAAAAATAAACTTGTGCCCATTTTTAACTCTCTCTTTCCACCTAGTAACCTCATTAAAATGTGTAGGTAGGCAGAGGCGAGAGGATTGCCTGAGCCCCAGGGCTCTAGACCAGCCTGGGCAACTTAGTGAGACTTTGTCTCTACAATAAGTCAATAAATTAGCCAGGCACTGTAGTTCCAGCTACTTGGATGGCTGAGGTGGAAGGATTTCCTGAGCCCAGCAGGTAGAGGCTGCGGTGGCCATGAGAGTGCCACTGCACTCCAGCCTGGGTGACAGAGTGAGACTTCAACTAAAAAAAAGAAAAGAAATTTTAAAATGTGTAGGTAAAAATTGATTTAGCATTGTGATTTCCAACAGAAATGTTACCAAGCAGTTTAAGATTTAGGAGAACTTTAGGCTGGGCGTGGTGGCTCAAGCCTGTAATCCCAGTACTTTGGGAGACCAAGGTAAGAGAATTGCCTGAGCCCAGGGGTTCAAGACCAGCCTGAGAAACTTGGTGAGGCCTCATCTCTACAATAAATCAAAAATTTAGCTGGGCGTGGTAGTGTGAGCCTGCATTTCCACCTACTTAGAAGGCTGAGGTAGAAGGATTGCCTGAGCCCAGTAGTTCGAGGCTGCGGTGGCCATGAGCATGTCACTGCACTCCAGCCTGGACGACAGAGTGAAACTCCAACTCAAAAAAAGAAAAAGAAAAAAAAAAAAGAGAGAAAGCTTTAAGTTCAACATATTTTAAAGTTTATCAGAATTATTTAATAATCAGGGATATTTTCCTTGTTAATTTGGGCAAATATGTACTTTAAAAGAAAATCAAGTGTATTACACTGACAAATGCCATTTAAATGTCTGAAAGTATATTTAAAAAGTTCAAATTCTTTGTATGTATAAAAGACAAATGTGATTTGTAAACTAAACTTCAAGCCCAGAAAAGAATTACGTTTTAAAACTGTAGCTTTAATGAATTCAATATCAGTTGTTAACAAATAATAACCCCTGGATAGTCTTTCTACACTAAAAAAAAAAAGCCATAGGTCACAAGACCACCATCACAGGTGCCCAGAACCTTGCTCTTTCCATCCCTAAGTCCCTCATAGCTCTGGATGGCTGCCAGCATCCCACAGGCTCAGATTCAAGGTCTTTTGGCAGACTAGAAAGGAGGAAGGGCAAAAGTTGAGGGAGGAAGCCATTATAGACTGTCTTGTTTCAAAAGCTTTTCAGAAGCCGCACCTGGTGGCTTCTACTCTTGGCTGCAGGAATCCAGGAAGATGACTACAGGTCTCCCTTGAACAACTCGAGTTTGAACTGCAAAGTTTCACTTACACACAGACTTTCTTCTGCCTCTGCCACTTCCAAGACAGCAAGACCAGCCTCTCCTCCTCTTCCTCCGCCTGGTACACATGAGGATAACGAGGACGAAGACCTCACGATAACCCACTTCCACCTAATAAATAGTAAGTATATGTTCTCTTCCTCATGATTTCCTTAATAAAGTTTTCTTCTCTCTAGCTTACTTTACTGTAAAAATATAGTATGCAATACATACAGTGTAAAATAAATGTGTTAATCAACTGTTATCAGTAAGACTCCTAGACAACAGTAGGCTGTTAGTAGTTAAGTGGCCAGGTTTGGTGGCTTAGCCAGTAATCCCAGCACTTTGGGAAGCTAAGGTGAGTGGATTGCCTGAACCAGCAGGTTCGAGACCCACCCGGGCAACTTAGCAAGACCTCGTCTCTACAGTAAATCACAAAATTAGCTGGGTATGGTAGCATGCGCTTGTAGTTCCACCTACTTGGAAGGCTGAGGCAGAAGGATCGCTGGAGCCCAGCAGGGTGACGCTGGGGTGGCTGTGCCACTCTGTGTGCCACAGTACTTCAACCTGGGCGACAAAATGAGACTCCAACCCCCCCAAAAAAAGTTATGCATGGGTTTTCAACTGCACAGAGAGTTGGCACCCCTAACCCCATTGTTGTTTAAGGGTCAAAGGCGTTTTTTAAAGAGACAGAGTCTTACTGTGTTGCCCAGGCTGGAGTGCGGTTGCTATTCACAAGCGATCATGACATATTACAGTCTCAAAATTCTGTGATCAAGGGATCCTTCCTTGTCAACCTCCCCAGTAGCTGGGACTACAGGTACACACCACCACACTAGCTAAGGCCAAGGGTCAGCTGTATTTTGATTGGGCCCATGGCTGCCCACACCCCCTGGGGCCCTGTTAGTAAGGAGGAAGGCAAGAGACTCGTTGGGTAGACAACAGGCGATGACTAATGCATCTACGATGGCTGACTCTGCAGAAAAGGAAGTGACTGGGAGTCCAGAAGCCCCCACAACCCCTACCAGCCTGGCCCCGGGACCCCTTTTTAAGTATATAGCTCAGTGGCCTTAAGTACATTCACATTGTACCATCACCACTATCCATCTGAAACTGTCCCCATTAAACAATAATGCCCTATTCCTCTCAGTCCCCGACCCCCGGCAACCACCATTCTGCTTTCTTTTTCTATGATCTGACTACTCTAGGGACCGTGAATAAATGGAATTATACAGAATTATACAGTATCTATCCTCCTGTGACTGACTTAGCATAATGTTTTCAAGGTTCATCTAAGTTACAGCATGTTTTAGAATTTCCTTCCTTTTTTTTTTTGAGTTGGAGTCTCACTCTGTCACCCAGGCTGGAGTGCAGTGGCACGCTCATGGCCACCACAGCCTCGACCTGCTGGGCTCAGGTGATCCTTCCGCCTCGGCCTTCCAAGTAGCTGGAACTACAGGTGTGTGCCACCACTCCCAGTTAATTTTTTGATTTGTTGTGGAGATGAGGTCTCACCAAGTTGACCAGGGTGGTCTCGAATGCCTGGGCTCAGGCAATCCTCTCACCTCGGCCTCCCAAAGTGCTAGGATTACAGGCCTGAGCCACTGTGTCCAGCTCCTTCCTTTTTGAGAGCTGGATAATATTCCCCAGTGATGGGTATTTGGGTTGCTTCCACCTTTTATGATATTGTGGATAATGCGGTTATGAACATTGGTAAGTCCTTACTTTCATTTCTCATGTCGTTAAACCCAGGCGTGGAGTTGCTGCATCAAACAGTAATTTTGTGTTCATTTCTTTTTTTTTTTTTTTTTTTTTTTTGAGTTGGAGTCTCACTCTGCCCAGACTGGAGTGCAGTGCCACCGCAGCCTCGACCTGCTGGGCTCCGGCGATCCTTCCATCTCAGGCTTCTGAGTAGCTGGAACTACAGGTGCGCGCTACCACGCCCCGCGAATTTTTTGATTTATTGTAGAGATGAGGTCTCGCCTGCCCAGGCGGGTCTCGAACCCACGGGCTCAGGCAATCCACTCACCTCAGCCTCCCAAAGGTGCAGGATTACAGGCTGAGCCACCAAGCCCAGCTCTGTGTTCATTTCTTGAGGACCCACCATACTGTTTTCCACGGTACCCACACCATGTACATTTCCACCAGCAATGCACAAGGGTTCTGATTTCTTTTTTTTTTTTTTTTTTTTT
>NW_007253269.1:362354-362827 GCF_000164805.1 Carlito syrichta
GGCGGGTCGCGAACCCACGGGCTCAGGCAATCCACTCACCTTGGCCTCCCAAAGCACGGGATTACAGGCTGAGCCACCGAGCCTGGCCCATTATTCTGCTTTTAGAAAATAATAATAATAATAATGGCCATCCTAATAGGTGTGAGGTGATATCTCATTTGCTTTCCCCTGATCAGTGAAGTCAAGCATCTTTTGTGCTTTTGGCCATTTGTATATATCTACTTTGGAGAAATATCTGTTCAAATTCTTTGCCCATTTAAAAAATTATCGCCGGGCTCGGTGGCTCAACCTGTAATCCCGCACCTTTGGGAGGCTGAGGTGAGTGGATTGCCTGAGCCCGCAGGTTCGAGACTAGCCTGGGTAGCGAGACCTCATGTCTACAATAAAATAAAAAAATCAGCCGGGCATGGTAATGCATGCCTGTAATTCCGGCTACTCGGAAGGCTGAGGTGGAAGGATCGCCGGAGCCCAGC
>NW_007253269.1:363150-397180 GCF_000164805.1 Carlito syrichta
CAAAAAAAAAAAAAAAAAAGTATCTTTTTTTTTTTTGAGTTGGAGTCTCACTCTTTGTCACCCAGGCTGGACTCGTGGCCACTGCAGCCTCAATCTGTTGGGCTCCGACGATCCTTCTGCCTCAGCCTTCCAAGTAGCTGGAACTACAGACGCACACCGCCACGCCCTCCTAGTTTTTGTGATTTATTGTAGAGTCGAGGTCTCACCAAGTTGCCCAGGCTGGTCTCAAACCCTTGGGCTCAGGCAATCCTCTAGCCTCGACTTCCCAAAGTGCTGGGATTACAGGCTGAGTCACCGCGCCCGGCCTGTTTTGTTTTTTTGTTTTTGACTCTTGGGAGTTCTTTTACATATTCTGGATATTAATCCTTTATCAGATACATGATTTGCAAATATGTTCTCTCATTCTGTGGGTTGTCTTTTCTTTTTTTTTTTTTTTGAGTTGGAGTCTCACTCTGTCGCCCTGACTGAAGTGCAGTGGCTGCTCCCGGCCACCGCAACCTCGACCTGCTGGTCTCTGGCGATCCTTCCGCCTCAGCCTTCCAAGTAGCTGAAACTACAGGCGCGCGCTACCATGCCCGGCTAATTTTTGATTTATTGTAGAGATGAGGTCTCTTCAAGTTGCCCAGGTGGGTCTCGAACCCGCGGGCTCAGGCAATCCACTCACCTCAGCCTCCCAAAGTGCTGGAATTACAGGCTGAGCCACCGAGCCCGGCCAGTTGTCTTTTCATTCTGTTGATAATGTCCGAGTTTTTTTTTAAGTACACAGACTGTGTTGATTTTGCTGTATCCCATATTCAGCTGCATAATAACTTGCATTTAGCTCTGGTATGGGCTTGGCCCCTACCATGTAAGGTGAGCATTTCCCACAAGACCCAGTTCTCCAGCCACCTGGGGTGATTTTGGCAAACTCCTTGTGGTGACCATCTTGGCTTCTAACCCTGAAGGCGGAACTACAGTAGGTGAGGACAAAGCAGAAGGGGAAACAGAGGCAGTGGAAAACTTAATCCTCTGCCCAGGCCTGGAGCAAAATAAAATGTGGGCCTCTCATTAAAAAATTATCAGGTGGCCGGGCTCGGTGGCTCAGCCTGTAATCCCGCGCTTTGGGTATCCGAGGTGAGTGAATTGCCTGATGCCGCGGGTTCGAGACCCGCCTGGGCAGCTTGGCGAAACCTCATCTCTACAACAAAATTTTTAAAAAATCAGCCAGGCGTGGTAGCGCTCCCCTGTAGTTCCAGCTACTTGGAAGACTGAGGCGGAAGGATTGCCAGAGGCCAGCAGGTCGAGGCTGCGGTGGCCGGCAGCGGCCACTGCACTCCGGTCTGGGCAACAGAGTGAGATTCCAACTCAAAAAAAAAAAAAAAATTATCAGGAATTTCATCTGGGCATGGTGGCTCATGCCTGTAATCCCAGCACTTTGGGAGGCCAAGGCAAGTGGATTGCCTGAGCTCAGGAGTTTGAGACCAGCCTGGGCAACATGGTGAGACCTTATCTCTATTAAAAAAAAAACTATTTAGAATTTTAAGACAGCAACAGCAAAGCATTAAACCAAGCATGGGTCCCTTCTGAGTGGGGAGTCTGTACAGCTGCATGGTCACACGCCCAGAATGCCAGCACTGCCACTGCAGTTAGTCTTTGGGACCCCTAGATACAGGAGCGTTTGTACCGATCACTTACCCACTCTCTTCCAAGAGCCATCACTTTCTCACAGCATGAGAAAGATTGGAGGCTGGTCCAGAGAACCGAGACACCTCTGTGATGCACAGAGACTCAGAGCCCACTGGAGTCTGAGGGTGGAGAAGGAGTACTGAGAAGAGCCCTCCTAGCATGAAGGACCTTGCAGCAATGGCCCAGTAGCACCCCTGGGAGGGGCAGGAATGAGACATGCCAGGAGGCGGAGGCAATTGGGCCAACAAGAGCCTGGGTGGAGCAGGGGTGCGGAGGGAACTCCTGGACATGCCAAGCCCTCCACTGGCCACCGGAGGTTGTGACAGGAGATCTGAGGTCTCTCAAGGTGACCTTCTGAGAGCAAGAAGTGAGAGAAGCACCATGGGTGTTCCCAGGCTTCCACTGATGGCCAGACAGCGGCCATCTCCCACTGGGATGGGAGGACAGCAGAGCTATGCCGCCCTGCCAAAGTGCAGGTGCACGGGGCTGACTGCATCAAACCCTGCAAACACGCAGATACCTCCCAACTGAAGGAAGGTGTTTGCGCTCAGATACTGTGTGGGGAACTGAATTTCACAGCAAAGTCTAGACCCAGCTCCCTGCAGGCTAGATGGACTTGATCCACGCACTAGCAGCTTGCTGGATGAAGAGACGTGGAGTCCTCCTGCAGAGCCTCCATTTACCTCAGTGTCTGCTGTCCTTTACACAAAATGCCTAGCATTTAGTGGCACATTTCCTCTCGCCTGGCTGGCTTCAAACTGGGCCATTCACTTTTCCTGCTTTCAGACTTAAGCTGAAACATCCACACTTCCCAGGTTCTGTACTGGCCAGCCTTTGAACTGGAACACACACCACTGGCTCTCCTGGGTCGCCAGTGTGCCAGCTCGCCCTACGGATTTTGGGGCTTGCCAGCCTCCATGATCAAGTCAGCTAGCTTCTTCACTTTCCTTCCCTCCTTCCTTCCTTTTCTTTCTTTCTTTTCTTTCTTTCTCACTGCAGCCTTGAACTCCCAGACTCGAGTGATCCTCCTGCCTCAGCCTCCCTAGTAGGTAGGACTATAGGCACATGTCACCATGCCCAGCTAATTTTTTTTTTGTAGAGATGAGGACTCACTATGTTGTCCAGGCTAGTCTAGAACTCCTGGGTTCAAGTGATCCTCTCTGGCCTCCAAAAGTGCTGGGATTATCAGGGTTAGCCACTGTGCCTGGCCTAGAAGAAGGACCAATTTTGTATAATAAGTCTTGACAAATCAATAGATAGACAGGCAGACAATTTATATAGCCAGATGCTGTGGTGAGCACCTGTAGTCCCAGGTACTGGGAGCCTGAGGCTGGAGAATCGCTTGAGCCCAGGAGTTCTGAGCTGAATGCGCTATGCTGGTTGGGTGTCTGCACTCAGTTTGACATCAATATGGTGACCTCCCGGGAGCAGGGGACCATGAGGTTGCTTAAAGAGGGGTGAAGCCAGGCACGGTGGCTCATGCCTATAATCCCAGCACTTTGGGAGGTATAGGCAAGAGAGTTGCCTGTGCTCAGAGGTTCAAGACCAGCCTGAGCAACATGGCAAGATCTTATCTCAACAATAAATCACACCTGTGGTTCTAGCTACTTGGAAGGCTGAGACAGAAGGATCACCTGAGCCCAGCAGGTTGAGGCTGCGGTGGCCGTGAGTGTGCCACTGCACTCCAGTCTGGGTGACGGAGTGAGACTCTGACTCAAAATAAAAAAACAGTGGGGTGAACCTACCCAGGCCGGGAAGGGAGCAGGTCAAAACTCCCATGCTGATCAGTAGTGGACTCACAATTATAATATATATTCTGTTTCTCTAGACAACCCTAATACAGACACCACAAAAAAGCAAGATAATGCGACCCATCAGTCAGAAGAAACGTCAATGGAAGCAGCCCCAGAGATGGCTTGTATTCTAAGATAGACATGCTCACTATGATAAACGTTTAACAGAATGTAGTGCATGAAAAGGTGAGGGTCCTGCTTATCCTCTCCCATGTGGGGACACAGTGAGAAGGCGCCACCCTGTGAAGGTGCCCAATGATCTACAGTGGGCACGATCCTTAGACAAGCAGAGCTGGTATTCCCCTAGAGCCGAGAATGTTCTCCACGGGTTGAGAGTGTATTTCTGGGTGGTAGGGATGTGTTGGGCTGGGATGCCATCCGGTGGAACCTGGTTCAGAACCAAGAACCTTCTGACCGTCTGAGCCTTACTTGGATTCCAGGAGGTCATGTGCCCACCACCAGGCCCTGGTCCTTGGGGATGTCCTTGAAGCACAGCTATCCCTGAAAGGCCAGACTGGGGTGCAGGAGCAGTCGCCTCCTGGCCTGGTGTTCATTGCTCTCCCTGCCCAGGACCCTCTGCCATTCTCCTTCACTGCTTCATTTGATTCACTTATTGCCGTTTGTCCAGTGAGCTCTGTCTTCCCAGCTGTCTCACTGGAGCTCAAAGTCCTACCAGGAAGCTGGGCTCGGTGGCTCAGCCTGTCATCACTTTGGGAGGCCGAGGCAAATGGATTGCCTGAGCCCGCGGGTTTGAGACGAGCCTGGGCAACTTGGTGAGACTTTGTCTCTACAATAAACATTAAAAATTAGCCAGGCGCAGTAGCACATGCCTGCAGTCCGGCTACTTGGAAGGCTGAGGCAGAAGGATCATCGGCGCCCAGCGGGTTGACACTGGGGTGGCCGTGAGGGTGCCACTGCACTCCAGCCTGGGTGATGGAGTGAGACTAAACAAACAAACAAAAATCTTACCCGGCATGGTGGCTTATGCCAGTAATCCCAACACTTTGGGAGGCCAAGTTGGGAGGATTGCTTAAGCTTAGGAGTTCGAGACCAGCCTGGGCAACATAGTGAGACCATGACTCTACAGAAAAATAATTAGCCGGGCATAGTGGTGCGTGCCTGTAGTCTCTGCTACTTGGGAGGCTGAGGTGAGAGGATCACCTGAGCCAAGGAAGTTGAGACTGTGGTGAGCTGTGATCATGGCACTATACTCCAGCCTGGATGACAGAGTGAGTCCTTGACTCAAAACAAAACAAAACAAAAATCTTGAGACTAGACAAACTCAACAAAAGTTTTCCTGTCCTTCCCTTACCTTGAACTGGGCCCTTGGCCTTGACCTCCCAGCTACTACTGGCTCTGTCCAGCCAGGTCCTCATCTGAATCATCACTGATTTTTGGCTAAGAGAACACACTGGGCCACAGCTCACATCTCTCCCAGGGGTGCTGAGCTCCCTTGTCTTAGGCAAGAGCAAAGCCCGAGTGTCCTCCATCCCTCAGAAGGTTTTTCCCTTCTGGTTTTCGTGGAATCTCCTTGGGCCCCTTCCCTCCTCAGTCCTATCCAACTTCCACTGGAAATCCACAGCTGTGATGCCAAAGATGAATCCCCAAAACCCCACTCCATAATAAAACAGTCATTAGGGGAAGTAACCCAACCCTGGCCAAATAACCATGAAGCATCCCTCTCGAATGGTCAGTGTGGATGAACTGGTCTGACTGGGAGGGAAAAGGTGACCTGATGCTTGCTTTGTTTTCACAGTTCCAAGCCTCTGCTCATTCAGTAGACATCTATGAGTCCGTCTACACTTTCCTTCTTCCTCCAAAGCCTGAGCTGGAGGGCTGAGAGAGAGGGGACTGCTCTCCCAAGTGTCAAGCCTGCTCTGAGACTCAGAGTAGGGGTGTGTCAGAAACACAGGGGATCTAAAAGTTGTGAAATCACAGCCGTGCACGGTGATTCATGCCTGTAATACCAGCACTTTGGGAGGCAGAGGCTAGAGGATGGCCTGAGCCCAGGGATGCGAGACCTCGTCTCTACAATAAATAAGAAAGTTAGCCAGGCATGGTGGTGTGTGCCTGTAGTCCCAGCTACTTGGAAGGCTGAAGAGGAGGGATCATCTGAGCCCAGTAGGTTGAGGCTGCGGTGGCCAAGATCATGCCACTGCATTCCAGCATGGGCAACAGAGTGAAACTCCAACTAGAAAAAAAAATATCACAAGAGTCAGTGATCTTGAGACTGGGACACCTGTGTCTTCTGCCAGATCAGCATTGCTGCTCCACTCATTCCCTGATAACACCCTGAGGGAAACCCCCTGCCTAATATATGTGTTCCAGCAGTTACTTGGCCTGTAACAATGTTGGTGTTTTGTCCAGGATGGGCACAAACCCCATACCTGGCCAACACAGACCTGCAGGACTTCTGCTGAAAATACTGGGAAGGAGGCTTTCTTTCTGCTGGGATTGCTGGACATGGTCCTCGTTCCAAGGGGTTCTCAAAGCCTCCTTCCTGGCTGAGTTGGACTGTCAACTTCTCCCAAGGCCATACCGCCGTCCCCAGGGCCATGCCGCCTCCCCCTAGGACATGCAGCCTCCCCCAGGGCTGTGCCATTCCCACAGGGCTGTGCATGCACCTCTCCTAGAACTGTGCTGCCTCTGAAGTCTTCGCTCAGCTCTTAGTGTCCCCAGCAGCTGCCCTCTATGCCTCTGGTCTCATTTTGCCAGGACCAGGTACTTCAATTCCAGGGCTCAGTGCAAAATGAAAATACGGACCCCTTGTGCAAGCGTTATAAAGAAGTTTATGATGGCAACAGCAGAGCGTTAACCAAGCATGGCCCTCCTGAGTGAGGATCCCGTGTGACTGTGAGGGTTGCCTTCCTGGAGGTGGCCTTGCTCCCTGCACACCTGCAGCGAGAGGTGCAGATGAGGACCCAGAAGGAGGGACCACCCCAGGCTGGGACTTCTTTTCTGTGGCCTCCTCTTCTCTGGAGCTGTATCCTCCAAGTCCCAGCTACCAGGGCTGCCCTGGCTACAGTTTTTCTTTGGCTCTGTCTGGATCCCTTCTCCCAACACTGTGCTTGGGCAACATCAGAGGGAATGTGGGATCTGCCAAAGCCCTCGCTTCTCCCAGGGACCACAACTCTGGCTGACCAGTGGCTGAAAGCTGTGGTTTCCTAAGCCAGTGTTGACAGGAGGGCAAGCTTTACACCAGCTGCTCTATCATGACCAGAACTGGAGCCCAGTGTCCTTTTTGAAGATGTAGGTTTCTGTACTAGTCAAAAAAAAAAAAATTTTTTTTTTTTTTTAGTTGGGGTTTCACTCTGGCACTCAGGCTGGAATGCAGTGGTATGATCACAGCTCACGGTAGCCTGGACCTCCTGGGCTCAAGCGATCCTTCTGCCTCAGTCTCCCAAGTAGCTGGGACAATAAGACAAATTTAAAAACTTTTTAAATTTTCGTTGAGATAAGGTCTTGCTATGTTGCCCAGGCTGGTCTCGAACTCCTGGGCTCAATCAATTCTCCTACCTCAGCCTCCCCAAGTGCTGGGATTACAGTCACAATCCACCATGCCCAGTCACTAGCCAAAAATTTTGGTTGCAATCCACAGAAACCAGCTCTAGCTAAATTAGGCCATAAGAAAGATGGAGCCCCAGATTCCAGATACCCTTTGCCACAGTTCATCACCCAGCTGGCCTGCCCCTACAGCAGCTCACAGCACCTGAACCCAGGCTGTGTGCCAGACATGGCTGCTGTCATGGGAAGGCCCAGTCCCATTCCTCACACTCTGGGGCACCCTATGTGGACAGGTTGGAGCATGAGGAACCACACAAATGGCAAAAGTCTTTCAAGACTCACATGTGCACAGAGTGTTTCTGAATGACCATACAGAAACCCTTTCTGCTTTCCACCCATCTGGGCTGTTTTACTTTATTTATTTATTTATGGAACTTCAGGTGTGTGCCACCACACCTGGCTAATTTTTAAGATTTTTATTGTAGAGACCAGTGTACAAATTATCCAAGCTGGTCTCAAACCCCTGGGTTCAGGCAATACTCTCATCTCAACCTTCCAAAGCACAAGAATTTTGGTTGGGATTACAGCACCCAGCCTATTTTATTCTTTTGAGCAATAAAAATAATTATGTGAATTAGAGGTTATTAGAAAAATAAATTAAAATAATTATAAATTTTATTTGGTATTTACAAATAATATGTTATATACCTTTTTTTTTTTTGGAGTTGGAGTTTCACTCTGTCGCTCAGGCCAGAGTGCAGTGGCATACTCACGGCCACTCCAGCGTCGACCTGCTGGTCTCTGGCGATCCTTCTGCCTCAGTTGTCCAAGTAGTCAGAACTACAGGCCTGCGCTAACACACCCGGCTATATACACCAGTTTGTGAAATTTTGAGTCAGAGTCTTACTCCATCACCCATGCAGGAGTGCAGTGGCACGCTCACACCACCCCAGTGTCAACCTGCGGGTTCTGGCGATCCTTCTACTTCAGCCTTCCAAGCAGCTGGAACTACAGGCATACGCTACCATACCCAGCTAATTTTTTTATTTTATTGTAGAGACGAGGTCTCGTCAAGTTGCCCAGGCTGTTCTCGAACCCGTGGGCTCAGGCAATCCCCTCACCTCGGCCTCCCAAAGTGCTGGGATTGTGGGCTTGAGCCACTGTGCCCAGCCTCTGTTCTTACTTTGGGCTCTTGTGGGGAAAATTGGGAAAAACAGAGGGAGAACACAAGAGGGTGGACAAGGTCCAGATCTCTCTGCAAAGATAAACTGGAAGAGCCGGTTGGCTCAGGGGCCAGAAGCCGGAAGCCAGGAGCCCTCAGGATCTTCCCGCTTCACCTCCAAGGCTCTGGGGTCCTGTGCGGCTTCATTCAGGATGAGGTTTGGCTTTGAGACAGAAGACACCAAACCACATTGACTCAAACAATGTGCACGTACATTCCTTTTCCATCATTGTCTGTCCAGGCCAGCATTATGCCCACAGAACCACTGGAGACCCAGATCTGGTCATCTTTTTGCTCCATCACCCTTGACGTTTGGCATGCACCTGGAGGTCAGTGCTGACCAGCATGTCCACATGCCAGCCGCAGGAAGGAAAAGCAGGGCAGACGGGACACATCCCTCCCTCTAGGGAGACATCCTTGGAGTCAGTACCTTCACCGACGTCCCACTGCCTGGGACCACACAGAGTGGCCACATGGAGCTGCAAAGGCCTCCGGGAAGGGATTCTCCTTTCCTGGTCAGCCAAGTGTCCAGTTGACAGCCAGAATTGGCCGGGCGTGGTGGCTCACGCCTATAATCCCAGCAGTTGGGGAGGGCGGGTGAGAGGATTGCCTGAGACCACGGGTTCGAGCCCAGCCTGGGCAACTTGTGAGACCTCGTCTCTACAATAAACCAAAAAATTAGCTGGGCATGATGACACATGCCTGTAGTTCCAGTTACTTGGAAGGCTGAGATGGAAGGATCACCTGAGCCCAGTAGGTTGAGGCTGTGGTGGCTGTGAGCGTGCCACTGCACTCCAGCCTGGTTGGAATGAGACTCCAACTCTAGTGCCCGGCAGTCCTTGCTATGCGGTGCTTGAAAGTTCTTCCAACAGTGGACACTTGGCCCTGTGCTGTGACCCCTGGGCCACCATGTCTCGTTCAGTTACCAGTCCTATCACAGCAGACTGTCAAATGCTTCCTTAATCAAATTAGCAAATATTCACTGATACCCACGAGTGTCCCACACCAGCCCTGCAGTGGGCACAGCAACACCGAGATAAGCCAAGCAGGAGATGTTGCTCTATTCGTTTTGAGGTTCATTTCTTGACAAATACTGCCAGCACCGGAGTATTGTCAGGATGACACTGCCCTCATGGAGCTTACTGTGTAGCTGGGAAAACAGGCAAAAAATAAAGTCCTCCTTGGGCCAAAAATGTTTAGTCAGGCCCCAGACCTACCTTCCAGGAAATACAGCAATAAAGAAACAAGTACTTGACACCAGGAGGGGAGGTTCAGGGGACATCCTATAAGGCAATTCTTGAAGTATTAAAAAAAGATCAATGTAATGGAAAAAAAAAAAAAAGAGAACTGAAACAAGCATGGTGGTTCAGGCCTGTAATCCAAATACTTGGGAGAGTTGAGGCAGGAGGATTGTTTGAAGCCAAAAGTTTGAGACCACCTGGGCAAGATAACAAGACCTCATCTCCACAAAAAAAAAAAAATTTTTTTTTGAGTCAGAGTCTCACTCCATCACCCAGCTGGAGAGCAGTGGCATGCTCACGACCACCCCATCGTGAACCTACTGGGCCCCCACGATCCTTCCATTTCAGTCTTCCTAGCAGTCGGAGCTATAGGTGCTCATTACTGCACCCAGCTAATTTTTTATTTATTGTAGAGATGAAGTATCACCAAGTTGTCCGGGCTAGTCTCGAACCCGCAGGCACAGGCAATTCTCTTGCCTCAGCCTCCCAAAGTGCTGGGATTAAAGGCTGAGCCACTGAGTCCTGCCAAAAAATTTTTTTATGAGACAGGCTCTCTTAATCTGTCACCCAGGCTGGACCGCAGTGGTGCAATCCCAGATCACTGCAGGCTTGACTGGCCTCAAGTGATCCTCCCACCTCAGTCTCAAGAGTAACAGGGACTACAGGTGCATGCCACCATACCCAGCTAAATCTACACAAAATATTTTTTAAAAAATTATTACTTGGAAGGCTGAGGCAGAAGGATCACTGGAGCCCAGCAGGTTGAGACTGCGGTGGCTGGAAGCATGCCACTGCACTCCAGTCTGGGCGACAGAGTGAGACTCCAACTCAAAAAAAAAAAAAAAAAAAAAAAAGCCCAGGAGTACAAGATTGCAGTGAATTATGATCATACCACTGCACTCTAGCCTGTGTGACAGGGTGAAAACTTGCATCTAAAATAAAGAAATAAACAAACAAACAAACAAATAAATAAAATGATAAATTAATAAATCATACATTTTAAAAAGAAAAAAGGACTGTTCTAGATTAAAAGAGATGAAGGAGATAGAACAACCAGATGCAAAATGTGAGCCTTGATTGGATTCTAGGTTGAAGAAAGAAGATATAATTCATCTATTATGAAGTTGTATTAATCTATTATGACTCAATAGATGATGCCATGGAATGTCAGCCCATGGGTTCCACATTCAACAGATTCAACCAACCACAGATCAAAAATAGTTGAAAAAAAACAACAGTTGGGCTTGGTGGCTCAGCCTGTAATCCCGTGCTTTGGGAGGCTGAGGTGAGTGGATTGCCTGAGCCCGCGGGTTTGAGACCCGCCTGGGTGAGTGGATTGCCTGAGCCCGCGGGTTCGAGACTCGCCTGGGCAATGAGACCCGCCTCATTTCTACAATAAATTTTTAAAAATTAGCCAAGTGTGGTAGCGTGCGCCTGTAGTTCCAGCTACTTGGAAGGCTGAGGCAGAAGGATCACCGGAGCCCAGCAGGTCGAGGTTGCAGTGGCTGGGAACGGCCACTGCACTCCAGTCTGGGCGACAGAGTGAGACTCCAACTCAAAAAAAAAAAAAAAAAAAAACACAATAAAAACTAACAATGCAGTCGGGCTTGGTGGCTCAATCTGTAATCCCGCGCCTTTGGGAGGCTGAGGTGAGTGGATTTCCTGAGCCCGCGGGTTCGAGACCTGCCTGGGCAGTGAGACCTCATCTCTACAATAAATCAAAAAATCAGCCGGGCGTGGTAGCGCATGCCTGTAATTCTGGCTACTTGGAACGCTGAGGCGGAAGGATCGCTGGAGCCTAGCAGGTTGAGGCTGCGGTGGCTGGGAGCGGCCACTGCACTCCAGTCTGGGCGACAGAGTGAGATTCCAACTCAAAAAAAAAAAACCAAAACAACAACAACAACAACAAAAACCTAACAATATAACCAGATGCAGTGGCTCATGCCTGTAATCCCAGCACTTTGGGAGGTCGAGAGGATTGCCTGAACCCAGGAGTTCGAGACCTGCCTGGGCAACTTGGCGAGATCTTGTCTCTACATTAAATTAAAAAATCAGCCAGGTGTGGTGGCATGCATCTGCCGCTCCAGTTACTTGGAAGACTGAGGTTAAAGGATTGCCTGAGCCCAGTGGGACAAGGCTGCGGTGGCTGTGAGCGTGTCACCACACTCCAGCCTGGTGACAGAGTAAGACTTTGACTCAAAAAAACCAAAACAAAACAAAAAAAACAACAGTAAAAATAATACAAACGAAACAATATAGTATAACAACTATTTACATTGCATTAGACATTATAATCCAGAGATAATTAAAAGTACAGAGGAGGGCTGGGAAGGGCAGAGGGAAGGGGGTAGGGAGAGATTTGTTAAAGGACACAAAATTACAGCTGGATAGGAGGAATAATTTCTAGTGTTCTACAGCACTGAGAATGGCTAGAGTTAACAGGAATACAGGTTGGGTGTGTGGCTCGCGCCTGTAATCCCAACACTGTGGGAGGCTGAAGCGGGAGGATTGCTTGAGCCCAGGAGTTCAGAGCTGCCACGAGCTGTGATTGTGCCACAGCATTCCAGCCTAGGAGAGAGTGAGACCCCAACTCAAAACAAAACAAAACAAAAACAACCCAAGAAAATATTATATGTTTCAAATAGCCAGGAGGAGGATAATGAATGTTCTCAACACATAGAAATGATAAATGTTTGGGATGATGGATATGCTAATTACCTTAGTCAGATCATCATACATTATATATATGAAAATGTCAGTATGTACCCCATGAATATGTACAATTATTACATGTCAATCAAAAAAAAGAAAAATTTAAAAAAGTATACAAGAGACTATGCATAGTTTATATGCAAATGCTACACCCACATTTTGTGTAAGGGACTTGAACATTCATGACTTTTAGCACCTGAAGGTGGTCCTGGAATCGATCTTCCACAAATACTGAGGGACAACTGTATTAATTTTCTTAGCTGTAACAATGTTAATGTGGTTATATAAGAAAACATTCTTGGCTGGGCGTGGTGGCTCACGCCTATAATCCCAGCACTTTGGGAGGCCAAGGCGAGAGGACTGCTGAGCCCGGGGGTTCGAGACCTGCCCGGGCAACTTGGCAGACCTCATCTCTACAATAAATAAAAAACTAGCTGGGTGTGGTGGCGCACACCCATAGTTCTGGTTCCTTGGAAGGCTGAGGTGGAAGGATCGTCGAAGCCTAGCAGGTGGAGGCTGCAGTGGCCAGGAGCGTGCCACTGCCCTCCAGGCTAGGCGACAGAGTGAGACTCCAACTAAAAATAAATAAATATTAAAAAAATAAAAATAAAACTTGGAGCCAGAAAGAGCATGATCAGTGCCTTTTCTGGGTTGAATCGACGAGAAGTTGAGGCTTGGGGACTCCAGTTCCCACTATGCAGAAGCAGCAGGTCTGAGAATAAACATCGCAGAGAGAGGCTGCAAGGTCATCCTGTAGGGATACCTAGTGCGTATCCAGCTGCCCCTGGGGCCCTGGGTAGCCCTTTCAGGGCTGCTATGCTGAACCCTTTTCTTCCTAAGTTGGTTCAAACTAGTCACTGTCATGTGCAACCGATCGAGTCCTGGCTAATGCACCAGGAGGGGGTTTCAGTGGGGGAGTGACCTGGCCAGAGAAGGGCTGGGTGTTGGAGGGTCATTATTCCTCCCTTAACTGGCCCTTAACTGGTCATAGCTGGGAGAGAAGAAACAGGAAGACTTAGAGTTAAATGAAAGTAAAAATATAAGCTTTAAGTAAGGGTCAGTTAACAACAAGGTGTAGACCCTAAAATTTACTTACATGGTTTCAGAAAGGACAAAATTAAGCTCTGGTGACAAAGGCCAGAACAGTGATGGCCTGGGCAGGGGGCAGAAGTCACATCTGTCTGGTTTGGGAAGGCAGATACACAAGTGTTCACACTTACCAAGACCCACTGCTCTTCACATCTGGGCATTCCACTGTATGGCAACTTTGTAAAAATCAGGCCCAGGAAAGGTGACATGGCAAATGTCCCTCCTGGGTCACTTCATCCATTGGTTCACACCTGTAAGCCCAGCACTTCAAGAGGCTGAGGTGGGAGGATCGCTTGAGCCTAGGAATTCAAGACCAGCCTGGACAACATATCAAGACCTCATCTCTGCAAAAAATTTAAGAAGTCAGGTGTGGTGATCTATTCTTTCATGTTTGGTAAGATTCACCACATGTTCCTGGACTTTTCTTTGTTGGGAAGTTTTTTTGTTGTTTGTTTGTTTTTGAGTAAGAGTCTCATGCGGTCATCCAGGTTGGAGGACAGTGGCATGCTCATGGCCTCCACAGCCTTGACCTGCTGGGCTCAGGTGATCCTTGCGTCTCAGCCTTCCAAGTAGCCAGACCTACAGGTGCGCACTACCACACCTGGCTAATTTTTGATTTATTGTAGAGATGAGGTCTTGCCAAGTTGCCCAGGCTGGTCTTGAACCCAGGGGCTCAGGCAACCCACTCGCCTCAGCTCTTTTAAAAATTATGTTATACTTGGCACATACACAAGAATGTGCGTGATACAGGAAGCACAATAAAGGGAGACCCACGATGCCACTGCTAGAAGCTCACAGTAGCTCTGCTTTTCACTGAGTCTCCACAGGTAAGCAACGTGCTGGCATACCTGCTTTCCAACTTTAGCATGTGTACATGAAACCTGGCATATGCTTACCTTTAAGCTTTAGAAAAGTTGCATCGCATAAAAAATAATGAAATCGGCTGGGTACGGTGACTCGCGCCTGAAATCACAGCGCTTTGGGAGGCCGAGGTGAGGGGATTGCCTGAGTCCATGGGTTCAAGACCAGCCTGGGCAACTTGGTGAGACCTTGTCTCTACAATAAATCAAGAAAAATTAGCTGGGTGTGGTGGTACACACTGGAGTTCCAGCTACTTGGAAGGCTGAGGCAGAAGGATCACCTGCGCCTAGCAGGTCGAGGCTGCGGTGGCCATGAGCATGCCACTGCGTTCTAGCCTGGACAACAGAGTGAGACTCCGACTCAGAAAAGAATGAAATCATGTCCTTTGCAGCAACATGGATGGAGCTGGAGCTCATCATCCTAAGTGAACTGACTCAGAAACAGAAAACCAAATACCACATGTTCTTACTCATATGTGGGTGCTAAACCATCACAAAGATGGAAACAATAGATGCTGGGCACACCAATAAGGGGGGAGGGGGGAGGGGTTAGGGTTCAAAAACTGCCTATGGGGCACAATGTTCACTATTTGGGGAAGGGGCCACCTGAGACCCAATCCCCAACACTACACAGTACACCCATGTAACGAACACGTGTACCCTGAATCTAAAATAAAATAAAGCGGCATCGTATTGTCTGAAATTTTGCACCTTTCTCAGTTTCTGAGCTGTGTTCCTGACAGGCACAGGGTTGAGGCCCATGCACTGCTCCGTGATGTTCTGACCAATCATTCCTCTATCACATGTCCATCCCTCTGTGGATGGGCTTCTGGGTCGTCTGCAGCCTTTTGCTTGTCCCGGTCTCCTGGTTTCTTCATTCCACCCAGGGGCACTGAGCTTGTGACAGGCTGAGCAGGTGGGTACACCGATGCCGGCATATTGTCTGATGATGCCCAAGAAAGGAGGGCCCTCACCCCCCAGGCAGGCTGTGGTTGAGCAGGACTCTGTTTGGCCCCCAGGGCCAGGAATGTGTGCTGTCCTTCCTTCACTTTTATCCACTTCTGTTCCCTTGGCCAGAGGCCAAGAAAGCTGGGAACAGAAGCTTTGTGAGGGGGCAGAAAGGCCCACCCATGTGGGCTCAAACGTCAGTGGCACTCAGGGGCCTTGCACACACCCCTCCCCCTCCAAGCCTCCAGGCTCCCACAGACGCCCTGCTCCAGCACCATGTGGGACAGACCTTGGCTGCCAGCCACAGAACACCAGGTGCTCCCAGCCTCCCTGGGCTTCTGTTTTCCTCTAGTCCTTAGGGCTCAGAAGAGGAAGAGGGGGTGACCTGGACCCCACCAAGATGGACAGGCAGACGGCAATCAGGACACACCTCTGCACCCTCTGCGGGTGGTGAGCACAAAGAGCCCAGAGCTGGTGAAAGCCCTGGCTGGGTTCCCCAGATAGACAGCTGGCTCCCTGCTCCAGGGCAAGCCCAGGGAAGGTGACATGGTGGCAAACGTCTCTACTGGGCAAGCCTGGGTCACTTCATAAAACTGCTCTTAAGCTGAGGCCAAGTTGGAAAATTCCAGGGAAAAGGAAAGTTACCACAGGGCCGGACAGCCGAGCCTCAGCTTGGAACATCAGAGCTCAACCGGGGCACTAGGAGCCACCCACAGGCTGCCCAGCCCCGGAGCGGTAGCAGACCTTGACCTCCAGGCAGGTCTCTGGCTTACAGGAGAGACAGCAGTCCTGGGGAGCACAAAAGAGGGACTCAGCCAGGCCCACCAAGAGGGAGTCCTTTAATAGAGATCAGCACAGACAGGACACACGACGGAGGCAGGCGCCCTGCTCACACAGGCTAGGGCCCTGAGCCAACAGATGCGGCAGCTTCCTCCTCCCCCAGCTGGGTGTGGGCCCACAGGGTGGAGGAGGAGAGGTGGCTTTAAAAAACACAGCTGTACTAATTCTTCACTTTCACAGAACAGGGGAACCGGGAGAGCAGCCCGCTGGAGAACTCCACAGAGCTGAGTCGAGAGCCCACCCTCTGGTTGGGCCAAAGTTTGCTGTCCCCTCCCCACAAGGGGTCCCCACTAAGAGTCTGCATGGGAAGGTGCAGAACGCACAGGGAATCCCGGGCTGCAGGGCAGGACATGCTGACTGCATGCCGTCCCCCTCCCCGTCCAGCTATTAGTGTCTCTACGCTATGTACATCGTTGTGCTTTAGAGCTCCGCCACCTACAGCCTCCCCTGAAGCTCAGGGTGGGGAGAAGAACTGACACCACACATGGCTGGGCCAGGGAGCTCAGGCCCTGAGGGCCAGCACTCTGTAGGGCTCTGAGAGCTGGGCCACGAGGCGCAGAGGCGGCGGGAGCCAAAGGCGCAGGGTGGGGGTTGGGGGGCAGAGCCAGCCCCGCCACACACTGGCTCTGCCCGGGTGGGGAGTGGAAACGGAAGGGTCAACGCTGGACATGATGCAGGCGGGGTGGGAGCAGGCAGGGGTGGAGGACAAGGGGCAAGGCCGTGAGACTGGGGTCTGAGGTGTGTGTGGACATGGCTGGGCAGGGGCACCTCAGCAAAAAACCGTTCTGCAGCAGCGAGCTTGGTGGGGGGAGTGAGGGCCACCGGCTGGGAGGCCCCTCCAGTCGAGCACAGCGCTGCTTCCAGTTCAGGGGCAGGCCGGCGGCAGAAGGCCCTGGCTTCGGGTGTGTGTGTTGGGGGGGAGGTTGGGGGAGGACCGCCAGCTGTCCCATGGGGCTGGGCATGAAGGGCAGGGCTGTGGTGACATCTGAGCGTGTCCCCGGTGGACTGGGGGTTAACACAGGATCAGTTGTTCTCAAAGAGAGAGAGAAGGTCATCGTTGCTGTTCGTGGGGAGGTCAGGAGGGCCCAGGTAAGACAGGAGCTCGTCGGGGTTGGTCAGTTCTGGGAGCAGCTGAGGACAAAGCAAACTCCGTTAGCAGCTTTGGTCTCAGGAGGGCTGCGCCTAGTGGCCATCCTGCCACTGTATTCTGGCCCTGTCCCCAGGCCTGGTGAGGCCGCTGAGCAGCCCTTCCCAACACAGGGAGCCCTCCCTGAAGAAGGTGGTCCTGGGGCCGGAGTAACTCCCAACATGCAGCTCAACAACCCCAGGAAATGTGGTACCCGCCTGAGGTGTCCGGCTGCTCCAGGCACTCTGTGCACTGAGGGGGAGGGGGGCAAAGGCCTGCAGGGGATCCCCAAAGTGAATGCAGATGGTAGATTCCAAGCCTAGGATTTTCTGCTTTGAGAAGGTTTTTCATGTTGAACTTCAATGGGTTTCTGCTTTGGTTTGGGGACAATTATCTTTCCATGCCCTGAGTCTGGATTCTCACACCACCTGTGGTTTAAGACTTGGGGCCATGGAACAACTGGACAGCTCGAGTCAGGCTGTAAGCCCTGTGTCAGCTGCCAGCAGTCTCCTCTGAGGACTGCACATACGCCCGCCATGGCATCCAGCCCCCGGCAGGGCCACTCACAAGCAACACGTGGTACCTTGCACCCCCACTCCAGGTACCCAATTTGTGAAGAAAAGAGTTGCATCTAGTTGACATCATCTGACTGGTTCTCCCTGAGGGGTCACTGGCCTCCCTTCTAAGAAGTAGATTAACCCTGAGACATGGCATCTCCAGCCCCGACTCCCACATGCTCCCAGACAGGGCCTGGTACTCACGTCCAGAGCTGGTTCTGGGGCCTCCCCTGCCCCAGACATGCTGGGGGGCCCCATCACGCCTGTGGCAGGACTGAAAGCCAGCTCGCCGGAGGGTCCCAAGCTTGCTTGGCCCAGGGGCTGCCGGGACGCTGGGGGAGGGTTCGGGTGGTGCAGCTGGGGACCAGGAGGGGCCCCAAGGTTGGAGGTGTGCAGCCCCGGTGTCCCAGGATTGTGGGTGGGGTCCAGGTGACCCGCTGGTGCCATCTGAGGAGAAAAGAACTTGCTAAAACAGCTCAGGGGGTCCCTGGGGAGACAGGCCCCCACTCGGCCCCTCCGCATGGCACTGACCTGGCCTGGGAGGCAGGGAGCAGACTTCTCTGGAGTCAGGAGGCTGCTGGGAATGTCGGACTGGTAGGAGATGGGGGGTGGCCCCGAGGTGAACTCAGCAAGGGTTGGGGTGCTGGGCGTGGTGGACGGGAAAGACTCAGGGAAGGTTCCGGGCCCCAGGAAGCTAGAACCTGCAAGAGGAGAGTTGGGTCTTGGGTGAGGGCCAGGGAAGGCTCCTGCCAGCAGAGGTGCCAGGAGAGAGGTTGCTGCAGCGTGAGTGGGACTCACACTGCTCACCCACAAGCAAGAGTGGGTTTTGCTGAAGTCACTATTTGGAACAGGGCATTTCCACTCATTACTACTAGGGGTAACTACCTTGGGACAGTCCTTGAGGAGCGAAGGCCTCAAGGGTTACAGGAATAGGACCAGCCACAACCAAATGCAGCACACATGTGAAGGGGTCCCAGGAGGGCACCGGGACAGGGCCCTTTGCTCCAACTGGGGACAAAGGCTGGAGGCCCCACTGCCTGTTTCCTAGGGCCACGGCCCAGACTGTGCCTTCACCGCTTCCTCCCCGAGATCAGAGGTGCAGGACAGGCACCCTCCCGGCATATTTTGATTGGAAACATTCACAAGCTAGGTGCACAGCCTGCATAGTGACATTGCTGCAGGTGATCTGGAGAGACAAGTCATGTGCCCAGGGTCACCTGAGATTCCAGGCTGGGCCTGCTGTACTCACCCTGGTTGGGGTAGTCGCTGGGGGCAGGGGCTGAGGGGGGCTGCAGGGGGGCAAAGGGGGTGGCGCCGGGGCCCAGGGCAGCAATCATCTCCATCACGCTGGGCATGAGCACATGGGCGGGGCTCACGGTGCGGCAGCGTTTCAGCACCGGCCCGTCCGGCTCCTCCTTGATGTGCATGTCGGGCTTCACGGGCACTGGCTTCCAGCTGCACGTGGGGTCGATGGTGATCTCCTCGTAGTCGGAGCTGGGCAGGGACACGCGGCGGTCAGTCACCTTTTGCCCGCTGCCTGCCCGGCACCTGCCATCCCTCCCAGCCCCGGGGAAGTGTCCAGGCAGACCCCCTGACTCAAGCGCTTGTTGCTACCCAGCACCATCCCCAGGACCAGCGCTGGGCCGGGCAGGGGACAGACACATGCTGGTGGTGGAAAGATTGCCCTTGGCAAGGGGCATCCCCCCCAGCCGTCTCAGGGCTGCCCTCTGCTGGCCGCAGATGTTGGGGTCACAGGAAAAGGATGCTGACCTCTGAATGTAAATCAGGATGCCCAGCATGTACTGGTCCACCTCCAGGCCCTCCAGCAACGCGGTCTTGCTGTGGAAAACAAAGGGAACATGGCACAGAGGCCTTGTACAACCTCATCCTGGGCACAGGCCCTGTCATTTGCCAGCCTCATCATCTGTGCCAGGCGACCCTGCACAAGGTAACTCTGCATGAGGCAACAGGACGTGATTCTGTGTGAGATGACCCTGGATAATGTGACCCTGCATGAGGTAGGTGATGCTGCATGAGGTCACTCTGCTTGAGGTGACCCTGCGTAAGGCTGCCCTATGCAAGGTCCCTGTCCTGAGTTGCACCATCCTGGTCTGTGATGCGACACTTTCCACCGGGCTTGTGCAACTGGTGATGCTGTGGAAGATTCACCCATGAAAGCCCCGAGGGAGCGTGCAGCCTCCCCTCCCCATCACGCTGCATCTCTGAGACTCACTTGCACACAGGGCACCTCCAGGTCCCCCGCTCACAGTTGAGCTGTAGGTACGACTCCAGGTCGAAGCACTGAGGAGAGATGGGGAGAGGTCATTTCTCACTGTAGGCTGGTCAAGGAAGATCTGGCTACCCTGCAACCATTTTTAGGAATGTGCAACTTATGTATGTGTTTGAGACATGCACCAGGTTTTTGCTGCAGCATCATGCTAATGGGTTGAGACTGAACAGTCCAGTCAGCCCTCACTGTGACAAGAATATCATGTGGCTAAGGCAGAATTAGGCAGCTGTGCTGACAGGGAACCACTTTCAGGACATGGCGCAGAACAGCCTGAATAACAACAGCCCGTACGTAACCACAGAGGCAGGGAGTTAGCATCTACTTATCCATACAAAGTGCTTCTGCAAAGACAGAAACTCTAACAATGGTCACCCCCTGGGGAGGGCAGGAAGAAAACTGTACCCTTATGCCTTTTAAAACTAAAACCCCATGAACGCAGCAGCTAGTAAAAAAGTGAGTAAAATGGTGATTATATTTAGAAGAAAAAGTCCAGTCTCAGGGAACTAGGTCCACCTGCCCCCTCAGCAGGCCTGTCCTGTCAGCATGATAGTCAAGGCACTTGGGAGTTAAGTGTGCCCCAGAGATGAGACTGACTTATCAGTTCAGGATATTTTAAGAGTAGCAAATCCTGTCAAAGCTCTGCAGGAACCACCTACCTGTATGTGGCGACAGTCGTGACCTCGGGCTGGGAGCTGGATCCTGCGGAAGGTGATAGGGCACTTCAGGGACACCTTGATCGCTGTCTGCTCCACTCCATCCTCTCCGTTGGGCCCAGGGGTACCAGGGATGGTACCACTGCTGAAGTTCCGCTTTACTGATATCAACATGGGAAAGAACTTGAGTAAAGGGTTCCCAAGATGGGGAGGCTGCAAATGGGGGCACCAGCCAGGGACCCAGTCACTGCCAATCAACAGTTCCGAGGGGCCACCTGGAACACTACAACCCCCCCACTGCAGAGCCACCTGCCTGAGGAGATGGCCCTGAGACATGGGAGGGGCCCACATAGAGCAGCATGCGTCCTGGGCATGGCCAGACTGACCACGGCTGAGGAGTGAGGGTCACTCACTCTTGGTGATGCAGTGCTCAGCAGGCAACAGGCGCTTCTTGAGGAGGCCCTGCAGCACAGAACGAACTGATGGACGGTGGACCAGCTGCAGCACGAAGAGGTGGGACTGCAACACAACGGGAGGATGTCATTGGGGGAACATGGGCTGGGGAAGATGCAGGCGGAGTGACCCTGGTCAGGGAAGGGGTGTGTTGGCGAGTGGGGAAGGGCCTGAGGGCGAAGGGCAGGGTGGAACGGGGGTTGGTGACCCTGGCCTCAGTCAGGGGGCCAGCTGCTCCTGCCCATGCTTGTATGCATTTCTCCAGCTGTGCTGTGCACCCTACACTTACTGTTCAACCACCGCCTAGTCCTCAGCTCTCTATCAGAATACAATCCTCTAACTTCCCTGCTTATGCATCCACCATTGCCAATGCTGGGTTTGAGGTGATACCTCCCAAGTCCCACAGAATGTGGCATTGGAGCGGCCCACCTCCTCGGCCCTCCCAGCCAAGCTGACTAGTGTACTCCTAAGTGGCTTCTTTCTTTCCTTGTCCAAGGTCTGCCCGTGATCCTGACGCTTGCTAGAAACAGGGATGTCTGCCTGCTCAGCTGGGACTCCGAACTCCAGGAGCTTCCTGCACAGCTTGGTTTCTCTTGTATAATTAACATGAGCATCACATCTAATAAATGTATTCTACTAGAAACAGCTAGGGTGTACTTAGGAGGATCCCTTTTCTTCGAGGTCAAAGAGAACAGATTAAAATGGAAACTACAAGGCGATAACGAGAGGCAGCGACACATTTTCCTGAACGGACAAAGACTCCCATGGCCCATCCCCACACCCGCATGGAGTTTCACAGGGACACGCATGCTATAGCAGGCAGCGAAGCAGGCAGGCCGGTGGTATGATCTGATGGGTGCTGCGGCCCGGCCCCATTCCCACCTGGCCCACATCCCAGCCCCGCCCACAGCCCAAGCTGCGGCCGCTCCACCCATCCACAGCCCCGCAGGGGCGGGCACGCACGCAGCAGCAGGCGGTGACGGTGATCTGGATGGTGTTGCGGCCCGGCTGGCACACGTGCTTCAGGTAGAGCGGCTTGTGCGAGGTCTTGTTGTCGCCGCGCTCGATGGTGAGTGGCGTGGCATTGACGCTGACCTGCACAGAGGCCGGCCAGTTGGTGTTCATCTGCCGGTCCTCGTGGTGGTAGCACTTGAACTGCAGCTCCAGGTCAGGCCTGCTCAGGAAGATGGGCAGACGCCCAGAAAATGGGCCTGAGAGTGTGGGAGGAGGAACGGGCCAGACGGGGCTGGGCAGGGGCAGGCAGGGCTCACCTCAGCATCAGGGTCTTGTAGACTGAATCTCGCAGCTGGAAGACGTGGTTGCTCACAGCCAGGTTGTGCTGCAGGCGGAAGGGCTCCAGGACCACCCCGTCACGCACAGGGAAGGTCAGCCGCAGCTCATCACAAGGGCCGCTTCCTGGAAGCAGAGGCCGCTGGCCATGAGCTGGGCTGCCCCAGTCAGAACAACTCGTGGCCGCTTAAGGAGGGCAGTGGCGCCTTCAGCTGCCCTCAATGGCCAAGGGAGCCCCTCCTGACTCAGCAGGCCTGAGAGGTGCCTGGGGGTGGGGACATGGACAGCAACTCTTGAGACCCGGGGTCGATGGTCTTGATGTTTTGTCTTGCCTCAGTTGTCTGTCCCAGTGTCCCCTAAACCAGCAAACCCCAAACTTTTTGGCATCAGGGACCGGTTTCATAGAAGATAATTTTTCTTTTCTTTTCTTTTTTTTTTTTTTGCGTTGGAGTCTCACTCTGTCACCCAGACTGGAGTGCAGTGGCTACTCCCGGCCACCGCAGCCTCGACCTGCTGGGCTCCGGCGATCCTTCTGCCTCAGCCTTCCAAGTAGCTGGAACTACAGACACACGCTACCACGCCCGGCTAATTTTTGATTTATTGTAGAGATGAGGTCCCGCCAAGTTGCCCAGGCGGGTGTCGAACCCACAGGCTCAGGCAATCCACTCACCTTGGCCTCCCAAAGTACTGGGATTACAGGTTGAGCCACCGAGCCCGGCCGGAAGATAATTTTTCCACGAACGGGAGGGGAGGGGGGAATGTGCAGTCAAACCTCACTGCTAACGTTAGCCTGTATGCGCAGCCGTTCCCCAATGCTAGCATCGCTGCCTGAGCTCCACCTCAGATCAGGCATTCGATTCTCAAAAGGAGCACTCAACCTGGATCCCTCACATGTGCAGTTCACAATAGGGTTCGTGCTCCTATAAGAATCTAATGCTGCCACTGATCTGACAGCAGATGGAGTTCCACTTGCCCACCACTCACCTCCTGCGATGTGACCCAGTTCCTACCAGGTCATGGACCAGTGCTGGTCCAAGGCATGGGGACTGGGGATCCCTGCCCTGAACTATGAGAGGGGAACATGCCCCAACCCTGACAGAAGGTGTTTCCGGTGCTTTCAGAGAGACTATGATGTTGCGGTACGCACGGGCCACCTGCCATTGCCCGCTGCTCAATTTAGCGTTTTAGGATCCCAACTTCTGCTGCAATGCTCTCTTCAGACAGGGCTTCAGGGGTTTATAAACCCCCTGAAATTATATACAGAATTTTGTATGCATGGGTGTTTTTCTAGAGAGATCCGCAGCTTCTAAGAGACTTGCAAAGAAGGCTACAGATGGAAAAAAAGGTGAGGCCTGGAACTAAATAATTTGTCTGTAAGAAGACAGAATCCTTGGCTTTTCTGAGGGGTATGGTAGGCACTCCGACCCCAAGCTCCGTGCAGGACTCTCTGGAGCCCCAGGATAGCCCACCTGCCCTAGCCCTGTCACTGCTGATGTCCCGAGAGGCAGACTCACCGGCAGGCGGCGGGTGCAAGGAGCTGAGGCCAGGCTTGAGGTCAGGCAGGAAGGGAGACTTGGCCTCCTGGCTTGGGGACACGTAGGGGACACTGCTGCTGGGGGTCATGGGTGGCGTGGGGTTCCCCGGCAGTGGGGAGCTGGGGTAGCCCGAGATGGAACGGGCAGGCTGTGGGGTTGAGCAGAAACAGTCAAGGCAGAATGGCACGGTGGGTGGGTGGGAGCAGAGTCTGTTCACGGAGCACCCACCGGGAACCATGAGGACGAGGTGGGCAGGAGACAGCCCTAGGGGTGCCTGCCCGGGCACCCTCTCTCCATGTGCCCACCCTGTAAGCCTCCCGGCCCATCCACCCGACCGGACCCCCTACCCCACTCAGGCTGGGCTGGCTGTAGCTGACGCTGCCCCCGTTGAAGCTGGCACCCTGCCCGTTGAACTGCTCTGTGGGCTGCGGGAGAGAAAACCGCATGCGCCTGGCTCCAGCCTGTCCCCAGCCAGGCCCCGGACCAGAGCCTAGAAGCCCACCGCACATGGGTGCTGGTCTTTATATCCTTCTTTCACGCTCTTGTGTTTTCCAAAATATCTACAAGGAACATTACTGATCTCATGTGCAAAAAAATCATCACTATGTAAGAAAGAGGTAACTCCCCCCAGGTCAGAGGGCTCAAAAGAAAGTGTACTAAACTCTCCCGCTCCTCCCTCCAGCTGCATGGCCCTGCCCAGCCTCTGTCCCCCCTGACACCCCACCCAGAAGGGGTGTACAGCCAGCAGCGAGGCCTGGCCCCTCAATGGACTCTTCTGGAGCAAGCAGAAGGAACAGGGATACTTTTCCATACAGGATATTCTGGCATCTTGGGTGCCTGCCTGTTGCTCTCTGCGCTGACTCTCCAAGACAATATGAATCTCAAGGAGGGTCCTTTTGGAACTGGACCCCACCCCCACCCGGAGCGACTCCTGCACTGGTTGGAGACCAACCAGGAGGCTCTGGTCCCTGAGTGCCCGTGGACCCGACTCCCCCCAGTCACTCTGAAGAACAGGACTGCCTCAAGGTTCCCCGTGTCCCACAGCACACAGCACGGAGACTGGCACAGGGCCCAGAGGATCCAGCCCTACCTTGTAGTGCAGTCCTGCAGGGTTGGGTGCTGACAGGGACTGGCCCATGCCCTGTTGCAGGGGCAGCCTGTGCCCAGGATAAGAGGGAGCAGAGGCAGGGGGCTGCCCAGTGCTGGGCACAAACTGAGCAGTGCTGGGTGCATACTGGCCTCCTTGCAGGTACTGCTGCCCTGGATATACCTGAAGAGGCAAATGCCCAGAAAAGAGACGTCAGGGAAACTGGTTTCTGACACAGGGTGGCGTCTCATGTGCCATGGGGCTGGGGAAGGAAAGACTCCCTGGCCCTCTTGGGGATTCTGCTGTGACAGTGTTGGGCACAGGCAGTTTTCTCTCACACGCAGAAGGTTGCTCTTACCACAGCTCTGAAGAGCACATGCGTGAGGCAGTCAGCACCACGGCCCCAGGCTGGGTGACCTGGACACTCACCTCGGAGTAGGCTCTCTTGACTCCCTGTCGGGGCAGTGGCTGGGCCTGGGGAGGCCCGGGGTACCCGTGCTGGGGTAGGCGCTGCCCAGCATACAAGGGCGTCATTCCTGTTGCCCGGGTGGGGTTCATGGCCATGGGGGAGAGGCCAGAGGGACCCATCACCCCTCCCATGCCAGGAGGGTTCATGCCAGTGGGGACACTGGGTCCCCGGGGACCTCCATGCTGTAGAAACTGGCTGTTAAAAGACTGTCCAGCCCCCATCTGGGAAGAAAAAAAAAAAGAGGAATGCTCCAGATCCACAAAGGGCTCCAAGAGACGGACACGCCACCCCCCAACCACGGTAGGCATGCCCCTTCTCAAAGGCCACCCAGGACCCTCTCCCCTCAGATCCTCACTCCTTCCCACCAGTGCCTCTCACTAGCCTCACAACTCTCTGGTAGATTCTGTGCTTGTCCCTGGACCTTGCTGCCTCGCTGAGCCCCCCATCCCAAGCCCTCGCGTGCTGGATGCCCTGATGGAGGAGCTGCTGGGGAGGCCTCACCGCTCCATACTGGCTCAGCTCCTGGCTCTGCTTCTCCTGGAGAGCAGCCACAGTGGCTGTGGCCGTGGCCGTGGCTGTGGCTGCAGCAGCAGCCACAGCAGCAGCAGCAGCCGCTTGTGTAAAGTCAGTAGAGGGTCGTGCAGCATGTGAGGGGAGGCCCAGGCTCCCTGGGCCACCTGCATACCTGAAATAAAGACACAGGACCTCCATAGTCTCTGCCCAGGTTCACGTGGGCCAGGCCCACACTCAACCAGAAACACGCAGTCACCTATGGGGAAGCCTGATCTTTCTAGGCCTTCCACTGTAGCTGCCAGAACCAATGGGAAGCAGAGAGGCCACATCCAGCTGGTCAGTATCACCGTTCTGAGGTGTCCACCAAGTTGACAGCTCCTAGGCCGCCTGCCAGGTGAGGGGACCTACTTACCCGCTGGTGAAGCCAGGGCCCCCAGGGTAGCCCCCACGGCCGTACACGCTTTGCTGCACGTAGCCCTTGCTGGCTCCGCCTTCGGCAAAAGCCTGCTGTCCCAGGCACTGCGGGGAGGTCAGGGTGGAGCTGCCGCCCGCCACTCCAGGCATCATGGAGCCAGCAGAAGGGCTCCCTGCAGGGCCCATGGGGTTCCCCAAAACCTACAAGAAAGCAGGAATCACCAAAGGGAACTGGCCAAACAACTTGCTTCCTGCAGTAGTGGCTCCAAAGTGCCAGAAACCAGGAGGCCTAGCCAGTAGTGGGTAGCAGTGGAGGGGCTGGAGGAGTAGGAAAAGCTGCTGCTCCGGTCAGGGTGGGCTGTGGAGGCCAGGTAAAAACAGAAGACAATTCCACTGCAGGTGTGAAAGGAGAACCAATGTCCAAGGACTTGGGACTCTCAGGAGGCCCTGTCCTCATGCCTCAGCCTCCTCATCCTCACCTCTTGGAGCTCTAAGAATGCACTAAGCACTGCCAAGTGCTGCTGAGACCCTGGCTACTCGGGTGGAGCCTACATGGGTGCTTACTTGGCTCTGGGTTGCGTTGCCGACTCCCCACACAGTAGTGACCACGGACAGCGATCCTGCCGGCTGAGTGGCGCTTTGCTGCCAAGGCACAGACTCGTATGCAAACGAACCATCACTACAGGGAGAGAGGCTGGTGAGACCTGGGTCGGGAGGCCACATGTGTGGGAGAGCCCAGGACCTTCCAGAAATGCCACCCCACCCAGGGCCTGAGCGGGGCAGGGAGAGGAGCCCATACTCACCCGTGCGGCGTGGGGGGCAGGGCAGGTTTCATGGGGTTCATGGAGTTCATTGGCGACAAAGCAGCCTACAGGCCAGGTCTGCCAGTGCTTATCTGGGACTCTGCTGCTCTGGCTGCCAGACAGGAGGAAGGGATGTTAACTGAGATGCAGCCAGGGACCCTTTCAGCAGGTGAAGGAGCCCAGGGCAGCAGAGGAGGCTGGCACTGTCCTATCCCACCCATCCTGGCAAACCGCTGCCCCTGCAAGCTTAGCCCAGAAACTAGCACGAACCTTTCTGACCCAGTCCCTGCCCCCCAGAGCCCCTGGATCAACCTCGGAAACAGCCTTTCTGATTTCAGTCACTTTCCACTCTCTTTCCCATACTAAGGCCAGAAAATCCATGTGAAGCCAGGAGAATCTTGGCCACTCTATGGTGTCTGGGGGCTCGAGAGGACTGGCTTGCCAGGAGCCCCTCAGAAGACCCTAGGGTGAAGGACAGAGGGCCAGTGGAGGGAGGGGCACTGCCTGGTCAAGGTCTTGCCTCCTCTGAGTGGCCCAGGTAGCTGGGGAGAGGCACAGGTGGCTCTGGAGGCCAAGGAGGGGAGTGCGAGGATACAGTGATCAGCCACCCTCCAACCCAGCCTGGGGGAGGGGTGTGGCGGGGAGCCAGCCCTGGGCGCTGGTTGGCAGCCTGTCCTACCAAGACAGCCCCTCCTCAAGGCAACAGAAGGGCTCCAGGCCAGGGCACCTCAGAACTGGCCCAGAACCCACCAAGGAGGGGCTGTCTGGGGCTGACAAGGGCACAGGGGCCAGGCAGGCAGTCTCAACTCCCTCGGGCCCATCTGTGACATCCCCGAGAAGCTCTCAACAAGACAGGGGCACACGCACAGCACAAGAGGTGGAGAGTGGGCGCCCGCAGACATGGCAGGGACTTGTGACACGGACAGTGTTTATAAGCTGGGAGTTGGGGGGGAGCATCAGACCATCTCTGCAAGACAGGGCTGGGTGGACACTGGGGACTTGGTACAGCAGAGGGCAAATCAGGGAGGAGCCAGCATATGGATGTTTTGCAGGACCAGCGCGAGGACACCACGGCACTTCCACCCTCTGCTGGGTTTGCTCTCCCATTTAGTACATAAGCTGCAGAGCCATACCTCCAGGCTGCTTTCGAGTGCCTGCCCTCAGCACTCTTTAACCTAAGTGGGCCCAGACATGCCTTGGGGCCCTGTCCCTAGTCTGTCCTCCCAAGGCACCTTGGTGACACTGTCTTAAGTCCTGACACCCCTAAAGCCACTTTCCACATCCACCTCCACCCAGGCTGACCACAGAGACCCGCTGGCTGTGGCGCAGGCCAAGCAGTGGAGGTATGAGAAGCTATTTCACTGGTTTTCAGAAACACCCAGGGAAGGCCAGGGCATGTTGATCCTAGACATCACTGTTACTTGGGGCTGCAAGGCTGCCAGTGTGCTGACCTCTGAGGCTTGCATCCTGCCACCCCAGCACTCTACAGGGCTTCTCCCTGGCCCAGGAGAGAGAAGGTGGTTCCAGTGCCCACCTACCCCCAAGGCTGACATTCCTGTGTGCTGGCAGGGACCTCACCCACAGCTCAGTACCAAGAGAGGTGGGAGCAGCCTCGTCCTTTCTGCAAATATAGACCTGAAGGTTCTCAGAGGGCAAGCCACACCCAGGATACAGAGCAGGTGGGAGGCAGAACTCAGGTCTGCTTTGGGAGCCTGAGCTTGGGGTCTTCCATGGACTCTTCCCCGACAGAAGACTGGGAAGGGAGGGGGACCAAGTAGGGAGGAAAGAGAGGGAGGAGGTCTGGGTTTTTTTCACACCCTCAGGGGAGGCCAGACTTGACTCCTGGCCCCTAGGCTCCTTCTCTTCCTCCCCTAGACCAAGTCAGGCCCAGTAAGCAGAGGCCAGAAAGAGCAGGGGCCAATGGCTCTGGAAGGCTTGGGGGCACCTGGACTCACAGAGGTAGGCCTAGGAACCAGGATGGCCCCACCAGTCCCACTGCCTGACTCCAGGATGGTGATGGTGGGGCAAAGGGAAACTGCCAGTGGGCAGAAACTCCTCACCAGACTTGCGGGATAGGGTCTGAAGCCGCCTTGCAAGAATTACAGCCCTTGGAATACAGATACGGTCATCAAAACGGTGGTACTGACACAGGTACAGACCATGGGTCAACAGAAGAGACCAGAGAATCTGAAATGGACCCACACACATAAACCCAGCCAATGTTTGACAAAGGCACAAAAGCGATTCAACAGAGAAGCCTTTCTAACACACCTTATACAGAAAGTAACTTAAAATGGTTTCTAGATTCAAATGTAAAACACAAAACTACAAAATGTTTAGGAGAAAACATAGGAGAAGATCTTTGGGATCTAGGTCAGGCAAAGAGTTCTCAGACCTGGTAACAGAAGCATCATCCATAAAAGAAAAATATGGACACTTTAGACTTCATCAAGCTGGGTGTGGTGACTCCTGCCTGTAATCCCAGCACTTTGGGAGGCCAAGGTGGGAGGATTGCTTCGAGACTAGCCTGGGCAACATAGAAAGAACTTATTTCTACAAAAAAATAAAAAATTAGCTGGGTGTGGTGTTGTGCGCTTATAGTCCCAGCTACTCAGGAAGCTGAGGCGGAAGGATTGCCTGAGCCCAGGAGGTCGAGTTTGTGGTGAGGCGTGATCGTGCCTCTGCATTCCAGCCTGGGTGACAGAGTGAAATCTTACCTCAAAAAAACTCCCAAACCAAACCAAACAAAACCAAACAAAACATTAGACTTCATTAAAATGAAAGTTTTTCTCTGGAAAGAAGCTGCTATGAGGATTAAAAGATATGCCATAGGGCAGGAGAAATATTTGCAAACCACATATCCAACAAAGGACTAGTATCTAGAACATATAAAGAATTCTCAAAACGAAAAAATAAAACCCAATTAGAAGATAAGTAAAAAACACAAAGACACACTTCACCAAAGAGAATATACAGATGGCAAATAAGCATATGAAAAGATGTTCAGCATCACTAGTCAGCGGGGAAATGCAAATTTAAGCCACCGTGAGAGATCACTACACATCTATCAGAATGGCTAAAATAAAAAAGAGTGACATCAGTGAATGCTGGCAAGGAGAAACTGGATCTCTCACGCACTGCTGGTGGGAATGCAAAACGTGCAGCTACTCTAGAAGACAGCTGGGCTTCTCTACAGAAGCAAGCCTGCAGCCACCACCCCATGACCCAGCAACTGCACTCCTGGGAATTTACCTCAGAGAAATGAAAACTTATGTTCATATAAAGACCTCTACATTAATGTTTATAGCTGCTTTATTTGCAATAGCCAAAGAATGGGAACAGCCCAGATGTCCTTCAATGGATGAACATTAAACCAACTGTGGTACATCCAGAGACTGGAAGCAATGAAATGAAAATTGATACACACAACAACCTGCTTGAATCTCCAGAAAATTACGCTGAGTGAAAAAAGTCAATCCCCAAAGTGTACACATTGTATGATTCCTTCATTTGGCTATTTTTTTTGAGTCAGTGTCTCACTGTGTTGCCTAGACTGAGGACAGTGGCATGATCACAGCTCAATGCAGCCTCCAACTCCTGGGTTCAGACAATCCTTCTGCCTCAGCCTCCTAAGCAGCTGGAACTACAGACATATACCACTACACCTGGCTAGTTTTTTGACTTAAAAAACATTTTTTTTAATGCATGATTTATTGAGAGGACAGAAAAGCTCCTACAGTGGGAGGAGACCCGAAGGGGTTGCCAAATTTTTTTTTTTTAAGTTAGAGTCTCACTCTGTTGCCCAGGCTGGAGTGCAGTGGCACGCTCACGGTCACCCCAGCATCAACCTGCTGGGTTCAGGCAATCCTTCTGCCTCAGCCTTCCAAGTAGCTGGAACTATAGGTACGCGCTACTATGCTCGGCTAATTTATTTATTTATTTTTATTTAATTTTTTGTAGAGATGAGATCTCACTATGTTGCCCAGCTGGTCTCAAACTCCTGGACTCAAGCAATCTGCTCCCAAAGTGCTGAGATTATAGGCACGAGCCGCTGCCCCCCGCCTATTTGGCGTTCTTGATATACCAAAATGATGGGAATGGCGAGATTAGTTATTGCCAGGGATTAAAGTTGGAGGGATGGGAGCAGTACTCATTTCCTCTCTGTTTCTATACTTTTGGCAGGAGGGAAGTGGGTGAGACTAGGAAGGCAACAGAATGTAGCCCCTTTCCTGTATCACATAGTCTCCTGGTGCGAAGTGGTACTATAGTTGCAAGTTGTAGCCATTGGGGAGAACGGGGTAAAGGATCAAAGGAACCGCTCTGTGTTATTTCTTTCAGCTACATATAAATCTACAATGATCACCAAATTAAAAGTTTAATTACAGCACAACCACAACTCCCAGACCTCTCTCTGGTGAGAGAGCTGTCATGATAACCCTTCCCCACCACAAGGCTGGCTAGGTTGGTCTGGCCGCTTTGCTGTCTCAGGAAGCACAGGGAGGGAACCAGGCCGGCAAATGAGTTCCCACCGCACTGAATCAAAGGACTTGAAGACAGGGCAGTGTTCCGTGCAGAACTGCCTCATGTCAGGTCATCTAGGGCAGAGCTCCTCAACATCATCGCATTAGGGCCAGCTAGCCCTATCCACCAGTAGGGTGGGCTGGGGCCCGAGCCTCCTGTTTTTAATGGGTTTGCAGGTACTGCTGCTCCTGGTCCAAGGACCACAGTAGGAGAGCCTCAGATTGAGGCAATGCAGAGAGTTGGGAGAAGAGAGACAGGGCAGGTACAAGGCAGGGAGGAGCCCAAGGCGGTCTTCTGTGTCACATGGGCTGGGGAATTCCACCCTCATCGCTTCTCTGCTGGGGACAGAGACCACAGACATTTCCAGTTCCCTCTGAGCTTACTCCTCATTGCACAGGGGGATTTCCTGCTGGCCTCTGGAACTCATGCCCTGGGTCTCCTTTCTGAGGGCAAGTCTCTCTGGGAAGACCCCAGTCCCCAGGTCTGATATCCTTGACCTTCTGTTCCTGCTGAAAGGGAAGCATTCTGTGCATGCAAACCCTCTTCCTACCTCCTGGCTCCGAGGCAGGGCTGAGAACAAGTCCAGAGCCCAGAGCTAGGATCCCAGGTCATGCAAGGCCCCTACCCACCTGGGGGCTTACTGCCTGTGGCACCCCCTGTATACCAAGTCCAGCTAGAAGGGTCTGCTCTGGCACGAGGTTAGTCTAGAAAGTCACACGGCTTTGTGGGGGTAAGGTCACACCCTCCTCCAGAAACAGAGCTACAGAGAACTCACTACCCAAACCTGTCTTCCCCAGGTGTCCCAGAGCAGCTGTACCACCAAGTTCCCATCAACCTCCTGAGCCTTGCTCCACGCCACTTCTCTGCCTGCAGGTGCGGGGCTAGCAAATGGGCCCGACTCTAGAAGGGCAGCCTGGCAGCAGGTAACCCTTCTCAGCAGGTCACAAATCAGGACTGTCTCCAAGGTTACAGGGTCAGGATCCAACCCAAGAGATATTGGGGCCAAAGGGTCTCAGAGACATGCTGGCTCTGCAGTGGGGCAGAAGCCAGGTCCTTTGGTACCAAAAGGTAGAGCACTCACATGCATACGTGCCTAGAAGTCCTGCCCCCTAACTGTGAGGCCAACTGGCCCAAGTGTGGGGCTAAGTCAGGATACTGGAGTTCACCAAAAAGTCCAGGAATAAGCAATGGCCCAGGCCTGGGACATTTCAGTGAACAGCTGAAGGGAAACCTGGCATCAGTTTACAATGTGTGAGATGGGTATCTGGTGGCATCCTGAGCTTGAGGACATATGACCACTGTCATGTCACCAGCCCTTGAAGATCAATCTCAATAATCAGGATGCTCCCCAAACACTGGGCCAGTCCTTCAGAGGGGGACACCTGCTTCTTCTCCTCACTTACACTTATGGCCTGTGACCACCTCCTGGTAATGACAACGGCCTTGAGGTCAGTACCTCCGGGTGAAGTTAAGATTCCCTCCCTTCTCTTGTTTCCATTCTCAAGTGTCAAGGGATGCCCTCTGGTTCTAGCTTGCCAGGACTTAGTGGCAGGTCTGTGTCCATCCTATCCGAATCCACCACAGTCTCAGACCAAGTCACATGTTCTGTGTATGTCCCTGAGAAATCTGCAATAACACAAATGACTTAAAGACACCACCACGGACGTTCTGTAACCACTGGAAAGAGGGCACCCCAGGGAGAAGGGGAGGCAGGGCGCTGCAGGGCAGGGGGTCCAGGCCAGGGAAGGGGGGGGAAGCACAGGGCGGGTGGAGGGGTAAACAAGGCACCAGGCGGGGGGGCACCTGGGAGAGACAGGGCGCCCGCGGGGAGGACGAGGCCCCCGGGGGCAGCAGGGCACCCTCACGGCCGAGCGTCAGTAGGTCCGGTTTGGAAAGAGGTATCCCCATCAAAACCACCGCAGGGGGCTGACAGGTCAGCGTCGTGCAGCCCAGGAGAGGCGCGGCTCCTCGGGCCAGCGACGGCCTCCGCGGGGCCCCACGTCACCCGGCCGGCGGGCACTTAAGTGGGAGCGGAGGGGCGCGCCGCCAAGGTGAGACCGCCTGGCCCCGGAGCCAGGCACGACCAGGTTGGGTCGAAGGCCCGGCCGGCCTCCCCGCTCGGGAGGACCCCGGGGGCCGATCCCGGCCCTCCTGAAACCTCCGAAACACGCTTCAGTTATGCTCTGTCTTCTTTCTTATCCCTTTTTCCTGGATTTTGTCAACCTAATTAACATAGGATCTCCAAAAGAAAAGAATGTTTATTTGTAAGCATTGCAATGGGACTAGTAAACTATGTGCATATTCAGGGAGATGAAGGAAGACAGAAGTTTTTAAAGAAAAGGTAAGGAGGATTGTATAGCTATACTGAGATGATTATTCTTGGCTACAAGGACCACTAACAGGGGGCCGGCAATCCAAGGTCAGACTGGCATTTGCTGACAGATA
>NW_007253269.1:397399-399431 GCF_000164805.1 Carlito syrichta
GGGCGCGCACCCCGCGAGGCGGCTGACAGGCCGGCGGTGCCACTTAGGGGCGGAGGCCTTGATGTGGACTCGAGAGGCCCCTCGTTACAACACAAGACCAAACTTCAACGAGCAAGCTGTTTCCTCACCGCTCAGTTTTCGCCCTGGAAATTCTTGAATCTCTCTATCGAGCCGGGCGCGGCGGCTCAGCCTGTCATCCCAGCTCTTTGGGAGGCGGAGGCAAGAGGACTGCCAGAGCCCCGGGGTTCGAGACCAGCCTGGGCAACATGGTGAGACCTCGTCTCTACATCAAAAAATTAGCTGGGCGTGGTGGCGCACGCCTGTAGTTCCAGCTACTTGGAAAGCTGAGGCTGAAGGATCGCCTGATCCCAGTGAGTTGAGGCTGTGGTGGCCAGTGCACTCCAGCCCCTCTTCCAGCCAAATGAAATAGACTTGCTTTTTTTTTTTGAGTTAGAGTCTCACCTCGGCCTTCTAAAGTGCTGGGATTACAGGCTTGAGCCACTGTACCCAGCTGAAAGAGACTTTCTTGATCAGTTTGGACCTTTCAAATGCTATTATTACTTTAAGTTATTGTCTTTTTTCCTATTCTAAGTTTAGAAAGACTACATCCTCCCGGTTATCCATAATTAGTTTGTTTTAATTGTGGCAGAATACAGGCACCACAAAACGTACTGTCTTAACCATTTTCAAGTGTACAGTTCTGTGGCATTGAATACATTAATATTGTTCTGTAACCATTGCCACTAATATCTCCAGAACTTTTTCATCTTCCCAATTGAAACTCTATACACATTAAACGCTAACTCCCCATTCTTTCCTTCCCCAGCAACTACCTTCCACTTTCTCTGAATTTGACTACTCTAGGGACCTCATGTAAGTAGAAAATTGTACCATATTTGTCTTGTTGTGACTGTCTTATTTTAGTTAACATGATGTCCTTAAAGATCATCTATGCAGTAGTGTGTGTCAGAATTTCCTTTTCATGACTGAATAATATTTCATTGTATGTATATATGACATTTAGCTTATGCATTCATCTGGTGATGGACGCGCCACAATTCATTTTTGACACTTGAAATTTCTTCCCTGAAGGGTATGTCTGAACTCTGTTCTCTGTTTGTCTTGGGAAGCATTAGTACACTAAACAAATATGGTAGCCATGCATGATCCTCACTGGTCTGGGCTCTGTGAACACTGGTCTGTCCCCAGGGACGGAAACGGTGAGGCCCCTCCACCCTTGGAACAAGCATTTTGCAAGGGAAAAACAAAGAAATGATTCAACAGGTAACAATGTGTTCATCATGGAGAGTGTCAGGAAAAAAAATTAAGCAACACCAGAGGATGGGGGATGATGTGGAATGAGAGAAGGATCCTCTGGGGAGCTGGCGCTGAAGAAGAGGCCCAAAGTAGTGAAAGCGGAGGCAGGGCTGGGCGTGGTGGCTCAAGCCTGTAATCTCAGCACTTTGGGGGTCGGAGGTGAGGGGATTGCCTGAGCCCGCAGGTTTGAGAACAGTCTGGGCAACTTGGCGAGACCTCATCTCTACAATTTAAAAAAAATCAAAAAATTAACCGGGTGTGGTAGCATGAGCCTGTAGTTCCACCTACTTGGAAGGCTGAGGGGGAAGGATTGTTGGAGCCCAGCAGGTCAAGGCTGCGGTGACTGGGAGTGGCCACTGCACTCCAGTCTGGGTGACTGAGTGAGACACCAACTCAAAAAAAATAAAAGAAAAAGAAAGAAAGGAAGGAAGGAAAGAGAAAGGAAGGAAGGAAAGAAAGAAAGGAAGGAAGGAAGGAAAGAAAGGAAGGAAGGAAGGAAGGGAAGGAAGGAAGGAAGGAAGGAAGGAATCATCAATTAACGAAATTTTAATGATGTATCATGCATAGGAGTGCACCAGCTTACCCTGACCCTTCCTCTGTCTTGGACGAATCTGTGTTAGTGTATTTTCGCTTTAAGGTCTTTGACTTGGGGTTACATTACTGACCAGCTGTTCTCCATGACTACAGTAATAATGTTTACTTTCCCTCCGAAATC
>NW_007253269.1:399451-418931 GCF_000164805.1 Carlito syrichta
CCTGCTGGGCCCCAGCCATCCTTTTGCCTCAGACTTCCAAGTAGCCGGAACTACGGGCGTACACCACCACACCAGGCTAATTTTTTATTTATCATAGAGACGAGGTCTCAATAAGTTGCCCAGGCTGGTCTCAAACCCCTGGGCTCAGGCAGTCCTCTTGCCCCAGCCTCCCAAAGTGCTGGGATTACAGGCTTGAGCTACCGCGCCTGGCCCAAAAGAACTTTAACCACCTCTCTCCATGGTCTAGGGCTCCTTTTGCAATGATGGAGTTGAGAAAATGCCAAGCTTTTAGCCTGAAAGTCACAGACCACCATCATCTGGCCCCAACTGCCATTTCTCTTAAGTTCCCGCCACTCTTCCTGATCCCTGGCTATCCCTAGGTCACGTGCTTGTGCCACCCCCGTTATCTTACCACTCTTCAAACATGTCCTGACTCCACCCTAGTCTCCTCTCTGTCCTTCCTGTTCTTAGCCCCAATAGCCACCCACCTTGTCTTCACCCTAACTTTCCAGAAGCCTTCGCTTGCCCCTCTGAAACTGAACTGCCAGGCCCAGTAGCTCATGTCTGTAATCCCAGCACTTTGGGAGGCCAAGGCGGGAAGATTGCTTGAGTCCGGGAGATCAAGTTCAACCTAGACAACATAGTGAGACCTTGTCACTATAAAAATTTAAAAATTAGCCAGATGGGGTAGCACGCACCTGTCATTCCAGCTATTTGAGGGACTGAAGCTGGAGGATTGCTTGAGCCCAGGCATTAGAGGTGGCAGTGAGCTATGATCGTGCCACTGCACTCCAACCTGGACAACAGAAAGAGATGCTATCTTAGGAAGGAAGGAAGGAAGGGAAGGAAGGAAGGAAGGAAGGAAGGAAGGAAGAAAGAAAGAAAGAAAGAAAGAAAGAGCAAGCAGAGGTGGGCACCAGCTTACCCTGACCCTTCCTCTGTCTTGGAAGAGGCTGTGTGGGTGGGGACAGTGCAGGCAGGTTCATGGAGGAGGCCAGATGTGGCCACACCAAGGGTCCCAAGGTACCCCAGAACAGACAACTTCATCACCTGCTACATGCCCTAGCAACCTCCTTTCTGCCAGGACCTCCAGAAGAGGCTGCCTAGTATCTGCTCCTGTCTAGAGAGTGTTTTAATTTTTTATTAGATGAATTGTTAGGAATATCTTCCTTATTTACTAGAAAAAAAACTGCCTTCCTGAAACCTTCCTTGAAAACTACATAAAATAAGAATCCTCTTTTTGCTATTTGACAGCTCTTCAAATATTAGAAAAAACTTCTCAGCTGGGCAGAATGGCTCATGCCTATAATCTCTGTACTTTGGGAGACTGAGGCAGGATTGCTAAGACCAAGAATTCAAGACCAGCCTGGGCAACATAGAGAGACCCTGTCTCTACAAAAACAAAAAATCAGATGGTTGTGGTGGTGTGCACCTGTAGTCCAAGCTACTCCAGAGGCTGAGGTGTGAGGATGGCTTGAGCCCAGGAGTTGAAGGCTACAGTGAGCTACGATCATTCCACTGCACTCCAGCCCTGGAGACATATCAGCACCCTGCCTCAAAACAAACTAACACATAAATAAATCAATAAATGCCAAGCCTAGTGGCTTGCATCTATAATCCCAGCACTTAGGGAGGCCAAGGTAGGAGGATTCTTTGAGCCCAGGAGTTAAAGACCAGCCTAAGCAGCATAGTAAGATCTCAACACAAAGTAAAAATATAAATTAGCTGGCCGTGGTGGCTTGCATCTTAATCCTAGCTACTCAGAGGCTGCAGTGATCTGTGGTAGTGCCACTGTACTCTAGCTTGGGTGGCAGAGTGACTCAAATATATACAGAGGGTGCCAAAAAATGCATACAAATTTTTAAAAAGGAAAAAATTGTATTAAAATTGTAATATTCAATAGGATGAATACAAGTAACATTTGACTTCTACAATTATAAGAGGTGCTCAAAGTGGTTATCATCAATGTCTGGAACTGCTGATTACGGCATGCATCTCTTAACATTGCTTAAAATGTGTATGCGTTTTTGGCAACCCTGCTATGTATATATATAAATATAAATATATATGTGTATATATACATATATATTTTGGTCATAGTCTCATTTTTACTCAGGCTAGAGCACAGTGGCATGCTCATGGCTGCTGCAGCCTGGACCTGCTAGGTTCAGGTGATCCTTCTGCCTCAGCTTTCCAAGTAGCTGGAACTACAGGCACATGCAAAAAAAAAAAGTCTGGCTAATTTTAAAATTTACTGTAGAGATGAGATCTCACCAAGTTACCCAGGTTGATCTTGAACCACTGGGTTCAGGCAATCCTCTTGCCTCTGCCTCCCAACATGCTGGGATTACAGGCATGAGCCACCACACTCATATATATGTCATATATATATATATATGACAATGGATGATTCATTTTTATAAAATGGAAAGAAGTCTGCTAACATGACCAAGAGCACATACTAAGAAGCAGACATGACCCAAGTCCTGTTAGAACAAAGAGGGGCCACGCTGGGGAAACAGTACTTACTCGGAAATGAGGAAACTCAAAACCTTCAATCAAATAATAGCAAGTACTTATTTTAACCTTATTTGGACTAAAAACCCTTTAGGCGACATCCAGGAAAGATTGTGACCCTGCGACCCTCGGCCAGTGAGGAACCGAGGGAGGAACCTGCACACTAGGGAATAAATGGCTTGCTGTTACTGCTCTTGGTGTGCCTGCACACCAAACACCCGATCTTGCAAGACCATCATTAAAATCTTGCTTCTGCTGCGTTCCACATCCATATTCACCCTTTGATTTTGAACAGGGGAGTTCATTTCTCTCTCTCTCTCTCTCTCTCTCTCTCTATATATATATATATATATATATATATATATATATATAAAGAAATTTCTCATTCCCCTTAGTCTTCTATTGAAGAATAAATGCACCCAGTTCCTTAAGTGTTAACAGTAACTTGATTTCCAGACCCCATACCACCTGGCCACTATCCTTTAGACAGGTACAGGTTAGACAATATCCCTTTTAAAATGTGACACCAGGAAGGGAACCCAATCTCCTAAATATAGTTGGCCTCACACAGTATCCTGGGGTTTCTGTGAGCTGACACTCTCCTGCAGTCAATGTAGCCAAAACCTGAATTTGGTGTTTAACCAGTAACCCCAGTTATTTTGACTGACTTCTAAGCCTGTGTAGTTTTACCTATTCTTGACTTGCAGACTGACTTTAAAAAGAAAAAGCTGCCACTGCTTCTTTGCATACAAGTAATAGATTCTTTTTTGTGTTTGTGTGAGTCAGAGTCTCACTCTGTCACCCAGGCTGGAGTGCAGTGGCATGATCATGGCCCGAAGTCTTCAATTCCAGGCCTCTTGGTGATGCTTCTGCCTCTTCCACCTGAGTAGCTGGGACTACAGGTGCATGCCACCATGCCCAACTAAATGTTTGATTTTTTTGTAGGGACAAGTTCTCACTATGTTGCCAAGGCTGGTGGTCTTGAACTCCTGGGCTCGAGCAATCCTCCTGCCTCGACCTCCCGAAGTGCTGGGACTACAGGAGTGAGCCACTGTGCCCAGTCACAAGTAATATAGTTTAATTGTGGAAAATGCAGGAAAACACTCAAAATAAGCTAAAACTTTCCACCAAATATTCGGATAATCAATGTCAATTGCTTGCTCTATTTTCTACCAGATGGTTTTCTGTATATCTTCATGTTGTGAAGATCATGGTAGATATTATTTTTGCATTCTTATTTTTTCACATTCTCAGCATAAACATTTACCTTCTTATAAACACTATGTGTAATTCTCATAAAATAAATACTTAAAATATTTATTTATTCATTATTTTTTGAGTTGGAGTCTTACCCAGTCACCCAGGTTGGAGTGCAGTGGTACAGTCATGGCTACTGCAGTCTCAAATTGCGAGGCTCAGGTGATCTTTCCACCTCAGTCTCCAAAGTAGCTGGGACTGATACTGGCTAATTTTTTTTTTTTTAATTTATCATAGAGACAAGGTCTTGCCACATTGCTCAGGCTGGTCTCAAACTTCTGGGCTCAGGTGATCCTCTCGCCTCTGCCTCCCAAAGTGCGGGGATGACAGCCGTGAGCCACCACGTCTGGCCAAAGATTTATTTACAAGGATGTTTGCTGTGACATTAGGATATTAAAAACTTAGACACAAGCTATATTCAGTCATTCAACACATTTTTGTTGGGCTTCTACTATATGCCAGACACTGTTCTCAGGGCTAGAAATATGGCAGCGAGTAAAACAGACAAAAATTCTCACTGTTGTGGAGCTTATACTAATTAGTAAGCTAACAATTAAATCCTAGTGGGTAACAGTTGAGCAGAACACACCCATAGGCTAGAATTTATGCGGCACCAAAATTCACGCTTTTGAAGAATATTTGATGGTATGAGAAAACATTCACAAGATGCTAACCAAAAACAGGATGCAACGTTGTAGGATGCCAATATTTTCATTTCTAAAAAAGCATCTATGGAGTATACAGTCTTCCCACAGGCCTCTAATTCATTACAAGGGGAGAAAGAAACATTTATCACAACATTGGTCAAATACCACCTTAACCAAATAAACAAAGTCAACACTAAGAGCCAGGCCCCCAACGTCCTGTGTGTCTGACATGCTGTTCAGATGAAAGACACAGAATCTCCCAGGTAAAATTTCCAGCCAAAAATGTTCAACCTGAATCTGATCATGAAAAAACAACCAGACAAATTCAGACAGAGGCTAGGATCCCAGAACTGGTCCAGACGTTGGGCTCTCAGAGGATGACAGCTGGGGAAAAAGGTCTGGTTTAGAGGAGACTAGAGATGACAGTAGACGTGAATGCCTTGATGAGACTGGGGTGGGGAGGTGGGGGCAGATTATTGGGGCAGTTGGGGAAATGTGATTCTGGGCTAGAGTCTAAATGAGAGCATTTAGTGTGTGTGTGTGTGTGTGTGTGTGTGTGTGTCTGTGTGTGTTTGTGTGATATATATATATATTTTTTTCTTTTTTCTTTTTTTTTTTTTTGAGTCAAGTCTCACCCTGTCGCCCAGCTAACATGCAGTGGCATGCTCCAGGCCACCACAGTCTCGACCTGCTGGGCTCAGGCGATCCTGCCACCTCAGCCTTCCAAGTAGCTGGAGCTACAGACACAGGCCACCACAACCGGCTAGTTTTTGTGATTTATTGTAGAGACGAGGTCTTGCCAAATTGCCCAGACTGGTCTCGAACCCCTGGGCTCAGGCAGTCCTCTCGCCTTGGCCTCCCAAAGTGCTGGGATTACAGACTGAGCTACCATGCCCACCATTGTCTTTAATATTCTTTTTTTTTTTTTTTGAGTTGGAGTCTCACTCTGTCACCCAGACTGGAGTGCAGTGGCCGCTCCCAGCCACTGCAACCTCGACCTGCTGGATTCCGGCGATCCTTCTGCCTCAGCCTTCCAAGTAGCTGGAACTACAGGTGCGCGCTACCACGCCCGGCTAATTTTTGATTTATTGTAGAGATGAGGTCTCACCAAGTTGCCCAGGCATGTCTTTAATATTCTTAATGACTGCCTGTTTTATAGATCTATCCTAATTTACACTGCAAGGCAATAAAGAACAAAAAAAATCAAGTAGTGTGCAGTGGCACGTCGTGTTTTAGGGAGAGGAATCTGAGAGATGAGTGTGGGACTCACTGAATTGTTGAGGACCCAAGACAGGAGCTATTATTAGATGCACAGAGTGAGCAACCTGCCAAGTTAGGCAGTAGGTGAAATTTATGGGAGGCCATTGTGTTGGACTAAGCTCCTGCACTAAGTCCCAACAAATCGCACCAAACCAGGATGGAGTCACTCACTCCAGGTGCCACACTGCCCCACGGAACTGTGAACTGAGCTCGTTTTCCAAAAAACAGGAGAATCACAGTAACAGGTCAGAAGGGCCCCAGTTTTCCTGAGCTGGCATGATAAGGAAGTCCTCTCTGGTTTTGTGTTTGTGTTTGAGTCGGGGTCTCACTCTGTTGCCCAGGCTGGAAGGCAGTGGCAGCATCCTGGCTCACCACAGCCTTGATCTCCTGGGCTCAGGTGATCCATCCACCTCAACTTTCTGAGTAGCTGGGACACTACAGGCACACACCACCACACCAGACTACATGTTTGATTTTTTGGTAGAGATGAGATCTCACTGTGTTGCCAGACTGGTTTCAAACTCCCGGGCTCAAGCAGTCTTCCCGCCTCGGCCTCTCAAAGTGTTGGGATTGCAGGCGTGAGTCACCCTGCTGGGTGACCACTCCCTTTTTACAAGGGTCTACTTGGCAATCCGGTGGGGTTTGGGGAGGAAGGTCACAAGCTGGGCTGACCATGCTGGTGCCTTCCCAGCAGGCTGCCTTGCCTCAGAGCAGGCCCCAGTGGGAGCTGGGAGGTGGATGGCCACTCACACCAGGACCCCCGGGCATGACTTTGTCTTCTTTGCTCTAAGGGTCATGGAGATCCTCTCAAAGCTGTTTATGAAAAACCCCTCCTCTCCATTTGCTCATATCTGCTCAGCTATGAAAACCTTCTGGGAGCTTCCACTACCCTGCAGTTCCTCTCCATGTGATCTGGCCTGGCCTGGCTGGCTGACCAACCAAGTTCATGTCCCTGTCCAACTCTCTCACCTTTGTTCTCCTGTTACTGGCTCAGTCTCTTCCTGTTTCTTTAAGTTCTGAGAGTCAGTGGCTGGTCAACTGTCTGGTTTTAGCCAGACCACCGCTGGGTGACCTGGGATTTGGAATCTTGATGCTGACCTGTGAAGAGGGGAGGGACAAAGAGCAGGGCATGGGTGGGGGGCAGGGAGTTAACGGTGCCAGTGGTGTGGGATCAAAGGTCAGGAAGGGCAAGATGGAGGTGGTGGCATACAGACTGTTCCCCCCACACCCTGCCACCGGGCCTAGGACTAGACAGTGGCTCCCAGCTGGTCTCTTGCAGCCTCTGTTTCCTCCACACTCAATTCCCAGGACAGATGTCCACGAGTGTGGCTGTCCTGCTGCTCCTTGACTGTTTTTTTTTTTTAGAGTTGGAGTCTCACTCTGTCGCCCGGGCTGGAGTGTAGTGGCAGGCTCACGGCCATCACAGCCTCAACCAGCTGGGCTAAGGTGAGCCTTCTGCCTCATCCTTCCAAGTTGCTGGAACTACAGGCATTCGCCACCCCACTCGGCTAATTTTTAAAAATTTATTATAAGAGATGAGGTCTCACCATATTGTTCAGGCTGGTTTCGAACTCCTGGGCTCAGGCAAATCCTCTCACCTCCACCTCCCAAAGTGCTGGGATGACAGGCGTGAGCCTCTGCACCTAGCAAAGCACTGTTGAGACCAGGACTCACTCAGAGCCAGTCACCTTTGTCATTGCATGAAGTCTACTGTGACCCCAGGATCCTCGAACCTCTGCTCCAAGCCATAATCAGGCCCCACTCAGACCTCCACTCAGGTCCCAACTCTGGCTTCACTCCAGACTTGGCAAATGGTATTAGAATTTTTAAAATAGCTTTTATCATTTTTTTCTTTGTCTCAAAAGTAATAAACATTCATTGTAAAAAATTAAGTAGAATTAAATAAAATTTATTGCAATCTTGCCTTCCAGAAAAAAACGCTACAATTTTTTGTGTATTTTAGTATATGTTCTTTGGTATTCCATGCACAACATTCCACAACCCCCACTGCATGTGTTGATACAAAGGGAATTGGGTTGGAACTGTCACCGATGCCTCCTCCTCCTCCCTGCTGGGTCGCCATGCCAGCCACCTCCACCTGCCCCATAGCGTTCCTGGTGGGCCTGCAGGGCTGCTCTATCGGCCTGACAAGCTCTGTCTTGTGGGAGACCCTCCATGCTCCTCTCTCTGCTCTGTCTCCCACTTGCTGGTGACCGCAAGCCCCTGGCTATGGTCCCAGCTGATGTGTCTGTGTCATGAGCACAGCATCCAGACGCTTCCAAGTCTCTGAGGCCCAAGTCGGGGAAGGTGCTGACACCTATAAGGTGAGGACAAAAGTCAGCTATGTCCTCACACCCAGCTGGCTGATCACGGAAGGGATGAATTTCAATCAGCTCCCCCAGTTTTCTTGGCTCTTTCCAGCCACTGGGCTCCAGTGTTGGCAGCCCCAGCCCTAATCGGGCCAGGTGCACCTGGCATGGGCCCAGTCGGGGCAGGTGGGTGGCAACGAGAAGGGGCTGTATCCAGACCAGCTCAGTCCCCCCAAACGCCTATAACACACATGCACAGCACCCCGAGGTGCTACCTGTTTTCCACCTAACGTTTCTGTTGTTTTTTAAGCATCCAAGCCCTGTTAACTTGTCACTTTTCCCTCCGCAGACATGAGCAGCACTGGCTGTGCAGGACACACTGCCTGGTTCAGTTTCCCTTCCCAATCCCTGTGTGCCGCCAGGGCAGGCTGGTTCCTCATCCCTGTGTGCTGCCAGGGCAGGCTGGTTCCTTCCCAGTCCATGCACCCTGAGCTTCTAGACACCACTTCCCTCCTTTGCTGACTCTCCACAGATGACCTTTCCGCTGATTTCCCGGAGACTGTGGAAGTGACAGGTGAGAATGTCAGCAGACACCCCTTCCCAGTCCCAGCTGAACTGTACCTGGGCCGTAGGCTCAGCCCACCCTCGGGCCCTTCCTTGCTCTGGGCCACTGTTCTCCTGTACCCACTGCTGACCCAAGTGAATGCTTCTCGCCACTGGATCGTGGATGCCACGGCCCCAGCCCTCACCTGGGTTGTTTTTGTTCTCCATGACAGCTTAATTGAGCTATAATTCATATTCCATACAATTCAGCCATATAGAGTATACAATTCAGTGGTGTGTATCATCACAACCAATTTTAGAGCATTTTCATTGCCCCTCAAAGAAATCTCATACCCATTAGCAGTCACTCCCCTTTCCCTTCTCCCCAGCCCCTAGGAACCAATACCTTTCTTTTTGTTTCTGTGGTTTGCCTATTCTGCCCATTCCTTACATATGACGTCATACAATTTATGGTCTTTTGTATCTGGTTTCTTTCACTTAGCATGTTTTCAAGGTTCATCCATGTTGTAGATTGTCAGTGCTTCATAATATTCCATTACAGAGACAAACCACGTCCTGTTCATTCATTCATCAGTTGATAGACATATGGGTTATCTTGACTTGTTGGCTATTATGAATAATGAGTTATGAACATTTGTGTACAAGTTTCTATGTGGACACATATATTTATTTCTCTGGGTACATACTTAAAAGCGGCGTTCTTACAGTAACTCTCTGTTTAACATTTTGAAAAACTGCCAGACGCATTTCCAAAGCAATTTTGCATTCCCTCCAGCAGTGTCTGAGGGTTCTAGCCCTTTTGCATCCTGTGCCTTTTTTTTTGAGTTGGAGTCTCACTCTGTCACCCAGGCTGGAGAGCAGTGGCACACTCACCGCCACCACAGTGCCCACCCGCTGGGCTCTGGCAATCCTTCTGCCTCAGCCTTCCAAATAGAGAATTACAGGCGTGTCCTTTCATGTCCGGCTAATTTTTTTTTTTTTTAATTTATTGTAGAGACGAGGTCTCACCAAGTTGTCCAGGCTGGTCTCGAACCCTTGGGCCCAGGCAATTCACTCGCCTTCGCCTCCCAAGGTGCTAGGATTACAGGCTGAGCCACCAAGCCTGGCCTGTTCTCTTTTTTCGAGATTGTTTAGGCTACTTTGGGTCCCTTGAATTTTATTTTTCTTGTTTTTTAAAGTTAATAGCTTTAATAGCTCCCCCCCCTTTTTTTTTCTTTTTTTAGGAGATAGGGTCTTGTTCTTTCATCCAGGCTGGAGTGCAGTAGTCCAATCACAGCTCACTGCAGCCTCAACCTCCTGGGCTCCCAAGTAGCCAAGACTACAGGGGCATGTCACCACACCTGGCTAATTTAAAATTTTTTTTTAGAGAGAGGGTCTCTCTTTGTCATCCAGGCTGGTTTCAAATTCCTTTTCTTTTGAATTGGAGTCTCACTCTGTCACCCAGGCTGGAGTGCAGTGGCACACTCACGGCTACCCCAGTGTCTGCTGAGCTCCAGAGATACTTCCACCTCAGCCTTCCAGGTAGCTGGCACTACAGGTGCATGCAACCACGCCCAAGTAATTTTTGATTTATTGTTGAGACGAGGTCTCACCAAGTTGCCCAGGTTGATCTCGAACCTGCAGCCTCAGGCAATCCACTCATCTCGGCCTCCCAAAGTGCTGGGATTACAGGCTGAGCCACCAAGCCTGACCTGTTCTCTTTTTTTCAAGGTTGTTTTGGCTACTCTGGGTAACTTGAATTTTCTTTTTTTTTTTAATTTTCTTTTTAGTTGACACAATAATTGTATATATTTATGGAGTACAATGTAATGCTTGTTTTTTTGTGTATACACACACACACACACACTGTGGAATGATTAAATCAAGCTAATTAACATATTTAGCACTTTACATACTAGGAGGGAAACAAAAAAACCCTGAAATTTATTTATTAAAAATTATGTATTTATTCTTACATGTTTAAACTTCAGTCACCTTCAAAGTACTCCCCATTTCATGCAAAACAGCTATCAAGACTCTTTTTCCACTGCTGAAAACAGTTTTTGAACTTGTCAATTTTGATGCCTTCTGCCATTTTTTTTCACCTCTTTCACATCAGCAAAACGTGTCTCAGGGAAAGATCAGGTGAACAGGGAGGGTGGGACATAGAGGCCATGCCGTTTTTGTTCAAAAACCGCTGAACACTCGGTGCAATGTGGGCGAGTGCGTTGTCATGGTGGCAGAACCAGTCACCTGTTTGCCACAACTCAGGACCTTTTTTCTGCAAATCACAACTCAAGCTTCTCAAAACTTCCAGATAAAAACTTTGTTGACCTTTTGATCTGGAGGAACAAATTCTGAGTGTACTACAAGGGGCCAGCCCTCCATAAAATGGTTCTCATTTTTGTGGAGGGTCTCCCTCATGTTTCTTTGTGGTAAGAACGTTTAAAATCTACTTTTAGTCCAGGCACGGTGGCTCATGCCTGTAATCCCAGCACTTGGGAGGCTGAGGCAAGAAGATTGCTTGAGCCCATGAGTTCAAGCAGCCTGAGCAACATAGCGATGCCTTGTCTCTGCAAAAAATAAAAAAATTAGCCGACTGTGGTGGTGCATGGCTATAATGACAGCTACACAAGAAGCTGAAGTGAGAGGATTGTCCCAATCCAGGAGGTCAAGGCTGCAGTGAGTTGTGATAGTGCCACTGCACTCCAACCTAGACAACAGAGTGAGACCCTGACTCAAAAAAAAATTAAAATTAAATAAAATTACTGTTTAAGTAATTATGAAAAATGCAATCCATTATTATTAACTATAGTCACCATGCCATGCAATAAGTCACTAGAACTTATTTCTCTTGTCACTTGACCTTTACTGTTTGACCATCATCTTCCTTTTCCCTGTCAACCACCTCCCTCCCATTCTGTGACCACCATTCTTCTCTCTGCTTATATAATTCTATAAGTTTGACTTTCAAGAATTCCACATAAGAACATGCAGTAATTGTCTTTCTGTGCCTGACTTATATCACTTAGTATAATGTTCTTCAGATTCATCCATGTTATCACAAAGACAGAATTTCATTCTTTTTTTTTTTTTTTGAGTTGGAGTCTCATTCTGTTACCCAGGCTGGAGTGCAGTAGCACGCTCACAGCCACCACAGCCTCTACCTGCTGGGCTCAGGTGATCCTTCTGCCTCAGCCTTACAAACAGCTGGAACTACAGGCATGTACCACCACACCCAGCATAATTTTTTAAAAATTTATTGTAGAGACGAGGTCTCGCCAAGTTGCCTAGGATGGTCTCAAACCCGTGGGCTCAGGCAATCCTCTCACCTCGGCCTCCCAAAGTGCTGGGATTATAGGTGTGAGAAATATAACTTGAGGTCCTTTGCTCATTTTTTTTTTTTTTTTACTGTATGTAATTTTATTGTTTATTTTATTACTTACTAATCCTTACCTATGAGAATGTGACATATCTGATATTAAAAATGTAATTTCATCATTGGGAAAGGAAAGAATATGTTTTACACACTTTGTTTTTTTTGAGTCAGAGTTTCACTTTTGCCCAGGCTGGAGTGCAAGTGGCACGCTCATGGCTGCCACAGTCTCCACTTGCTGGGCTCAGGCGATCCTTCCGCCTCAACCTTCCAAGTAGCTGGAACTACAGGCGTATGCTATCATGCCCAGTTTATTTTTTTGATTTATTGTAGAGATAAGGTCTCACAAAATTGCCCAACTGGTCTCAAACCACTGTGCTCAGGCAATCCTCTTGTCTTGGCCTCTCAAAGTGCTGGGATTACAGGCTTGAGCCACTGCACCCAGCACATTTTACATACTTTTAAATAAAAATACAAAGATGAAGTATAGTTACTTGAAAGATTGATGGAGAATAATTGTTTTTTTACTCTATAGTAGAATTCCATTTTTTTCACTGGTTAAATTATAGACAACCTTCTGGGTTTATTTTTGGTGGAGGCAGGAGGGTGGAGGGGCGGCATAGACATTTGGAAAACATTATTTAGGAGTGATTCATAAGAACTTGGCATCAGTTCTTATAATAGACAGTTTGATTGAGGTTGGGTGCAGTGGCTCATGCCCATAATTTCAGCAATTTAGGAGACCAAAGTGAGAGGATTGCCTGAGCCCAGGAGTTCAACGTCAACCTGGGCAACATGGCGAGACCTTGTCTCTGCAATAAATACAAAAAATTAGGCACACATGATGGTGTGTGCCTGTAGTCTCAGCTACTTGGAAGACTGAGGTGGAAGGATCCCCTGAGCCCAGCAGGTTGAGGCTACAGTAGCTGTGAGCATGTCAGTGCACTCCAGCCTGGGCAACAGAGTGAGACTCTGACTCTAAAAATATAGTCATCATCATCATCATCATCATCTATGACCCCATCTCAAGAACCTAAAAAAAGAAGAGCAAAATCAACCCAAAACAAGCAGAAGAAAGTAAATAATAAAGATTAGACTAGAACATCAGTAAGGGAACCTGATCCCAAACCAGGCAAAGTGAAGACCAATGGGAGCTCCAAACTTCGCCTGTACGATGACCATTTATGTACCTAATCCTGAATTGTACCCACAACTTAAAAAAAAAAAATTAGACTAGAAATCAATGAAAATGAAAACAGGGGCCAGGCTTGGTGGCTCAGCCTGTAATCCCAGGACTTTGCGAGGCCGAGGCGAATGGATTGCCTGAGCCCATGGGTTCGAGACCCACCTGGGCAATTTGGCAAGACCTCGTCTCTACAATAAATCAAAAAAGTTAGCTGGGCATGGTAGCGTGTGTCTGTAGTTCTGGCTGTTGGAAGGCTGAAGCAGAAGGATAGTGGGAACCCGGCAGGTTGAGACTGTGATGACCAGGAGTATGCCACTGCACTGCAGTCTGGGTGACAGAGTGAGACTCCAACTCAAAAAAAAAAAAGAAAACAGAAAAAAAAAATGTAGAAAATTAATGAAACAAAAAACAAAAAAAAAAATCTTTGGAAAGATCAATAATATTGACAAACCTTTAGCAAGACTGACAAAGAGAGAAGAGATAAATTACCAATATCACAAATGAACTAGAGTACATCACTATAGACCCTACAGACATCAAAAGATAATAAGAAAATATTATGAACAATTCTACATAAATAAGTTTGACAAGTTAGATGAACTGGATCAGTTTTTTTAAAGTTTCATCATTCTTTTTAAATTTTTTATTTTTAAAAAATGCATATATAATAGATGTACATGTTTTGGGCATACATGCGATAATTTGATAAATTCATGTGATCAAATCAGGGCAATTGGAATATCCATCATCTTAAATATTTATATTTTCTTTATACTAGGAACATTTGAATTATTCTCTTCTAGCTATTTTGAAATATATAGTCGATTAATGTTAATTACAGAACAATTTCCTGAAAAGCACAAACTATTGTAACTCATGTATGTCACACATACACAGTGATAACATGAGCACACCCTGGATAAAGTTTCATGCAGGGGGTTGGAGCCTAGGGGAAGGGTCCTGGGGGTGCCCAACCTGGGATGTCCCCTTCACTTCAGTTTCCATACCTGAGCATTCAGGTAACACTGAGGCCACAGGCGAAGTGTTTTTCTGTGCCTACTGACCACATCTTGCGGCTATGCATAGTGAATATTCTCATGCACCCTTTTATAAGGCAGTTGGCCTCCTGGGCTGGTTCACACCAGATTGAACATGCCTGGATCAATGCCTGTAAACTTTGGTTACCTTCAGTTCATGAAAAAGCCCACTTCTAGAGAGAAATCACAGTCATTTTGTGTGCATGTGATGTATGCATAAGCATGTTGTCTCATTACACACTAGAAACCCTGTCCTTTTCATGTTCTATCCTACACTCTATGTAAGATGCTATATAACCTATGGGCCTCTTACAATCCAGCTGGCTGCTCCAGGACCACCTTCCTTGTATGTAAATTCCTGAATAAAGCCTTTTCTGTTGTTTCTGGGTCATTTTTTTGGCCTGCTGGACACAGTGCTGTCCCTTTGTGGAGTCTTTGGGGGTCTGGAACTACATCATGCAATATGAAATAGTTATTTTTATAGCTTCATAACTATTAAGAACACAGAATTCATAATTTTAAAGCTCCTGAAAAAGAAATATCCAGGTTTCACTGGATATGTCTAACAAATTTTATTTAAAGAAGATTTAATAACAGTTCTACTCAATCACTTCTAGAAAACAAAACAAGAGGAAATATTTATTTATTTTAGAGATGAGGGGTTCTAAATGTTGCCCAGGTTGGCCTCAAACTCCTGGGCTTAAGCAATCCTCTCATCTAGCCTCTAGAGTAGTTGGGACTACAGGCAACCACCATCATGCCTGGCATCTCAATTTATTTTATAACACCAGCATTATGTTGATAGCAAAGGGGAAAAAAAAAAAGAAAACTACTGCAGATCAATATCCCTTGTGAATATAGATGCAAAAATCCTTAACAAAATATTATCAGATATAATTCAATAACATATATAAACAATGACATAGGCTGGGCGTGGTGGCTCAAGCCTGTAATCCCAACACTTTGGGAGGCTGAAGTGAGGGGATTGCCTGAGCCCACAGGTTCGAGAACAGCCTGGGCAATTTGGTGAGATCTCACCTCTACAATAAATAAATTTTTAAAAAGATCAGCCGGGTGTGGTAGCACATGCCTGTAGTTCCGGCTACTTGGAAGGCTGAGGCGGAAAGATCGCCTGAGTCTAGCAGGTCGACGCTGGGGTGGCCGTGAGCATGCCACTGCACTCCAGTCTGGGCAACAGAGTGAGACTCCAACTGAAAAACAAAACAAAACAAACAAAGAATTACATACTGCTGGGCATGGTGGCTCATGCCTCTAATCCTAGCACTTCTTTGCGAGGTGGAGGTGAGAGGGTTGTCTGAGTCCAGGGGTTTGAGACCAGTCTGGGCAACTTGGTGAGACCTTGTCTCTATGATAAATCAAAAAATTAGCTGGGCATGGTGGTGTTCACCTGTGGTTCCAGCTACTTGAAAGACTGAGCCAGAAGGATCGCCTGAGCCCAGCAGGTCGAGATTGTGGTAGCCGTGAATGTGCCACTGCACTCCAGCCTCGGCAACAGAGTGAGACTACTACTCAAGAAAAAAAAAAAGAATTGTATACCGTGACCAAGTTGGAATCCAAGGCTTGTTTGATGTGTGAAAATCAGTGTAACAGACTAATAAAGAAAAAAGTTACATGATTATATCAGTCAATGCAGATAAAGCATTTGACAAAATTCAAATCCCACTTATGGTTTTAAAAAAAACGATGGGCTCGGTGGCTCAGCCTGTAATCCCAGCACTTTGGGAGGCTGAAGTGAGTGGATTGCCTGAGCCCGCGAGTTCGAGACCTGCCTTGGCAACTTGGCGAGACCTCATCTCTACAATAACTAAAAAAAAAAAATTAGCCGGGTGTGGTAGCACGCGCCTGTAGTTCTGGCTACTTGGAAGGCTGAGGCAGGAGAATCTCCGGAGCCCAGCAGGTCGAGGCTGCGGTGGCCGGGAGCGGCCACTGTACTCCAGTCTGAGCGACAGAGTGAGACTCCAACTCAAAAAAAACAAACAAAAAACAAACAAACAAAAAACCCTCTCATACGTGTGCCTGTAATTCCAGCTACTTGGAAGACTGAGGCGGAAGGATCACCTGAGCCCAGTAGGTCGAGGCTGCATTGGCTGTGAGCGTACTACTGCTCTCCAGCCTGGGCAACGGTGAGAATCCAACTCAAAAAAAAAAAAGCCCACAAAATACTTACATGTAAATCTTATAAAACATGTGCAGGACTTGTATGTTGAAAATCACAAAATGTTGATGAAATAAATAAACATAATTTATATATAAATACTTTGAGAGATATTGAATATTTATGAATTGGAAGATTCAATGTTAATGATGTCAATTCTCCCCAAACTGATATATGCAATTCCTTTCAAAACCCTAGCTTTGTTTGTTTGTTTGTTTGTTTTGTTTTGTTTTTGAGACAGGGCCTTCCTATGCTGCTTAGGCTGGTCTCGAACTCCTGGGCTCAAGTAATCCTTCCAATTCAGCCTCACAAATAGTTGGAATTACAGGTGTGCACCATGCCAGGCCAAAATCTTAGTTTAAGGATTTTTTTTTTTTTTTTTTTTTGAGTTGGAGTCTCACTCTCTCGCCCAGACTGGAGTGCAGTGGCCACTCCCGGCCACTGCAGCCTCGACCTGCTGGGCTCTGGTGATCCTTCCGCCTCAGCCTTCCAATTAGCTGGAACTACAGGTGTGCGCTACCACATCCGGCTAATATTTTGATTTATTGTAGAGATGAGGTCTCGCCAAGTTGCCCAGGCGGCTCTCGAACTCGCGGGCTCAGGCAATTCACTCACCTCAGCCTCCCAAAGTGTGGGATTACAGGCTGAGCCACCGAGCCCAGCTAGTTTAAGGATTTTAACATTGTTTTTTGTACATATAGATAAGCTTATTCTAAAGTTTTATGGAAAAGCAAAGGAGCTAGAATAGCTACAATATTTTTTTTTCGAGTTGGAGTCTCACTCTGTCGCCCAGGCTGGAATGCAGTGGCATGCTCATGGCTATTGTAGCCTCAACCGACTGGACTCAGGTGATCCTTCTGCTTCAGCCTTCCAAGTAGTTGGAACTACAGGTGCAAACCCAACACGCCCAACTAATTTTATTGTGTGATTTATTGTAGAGACGAGGTCTTGCCAAGTTGCCCAGGCGGGTCTCGAACTCCTGAGTTTAGGCAATCCTCTCGCCTCGATCTCCCAAAGTGCTGGGATTACAGGCTTGAGCCACCACGACCGGTCTACAACATTTTAAAAAGTAATATACTTTATTTTTTTATGGCAGTTTTAAGTTTGCAGAACAATTGAGCAGAAAGTACAGACTTCTTGTTTACTCCATTCTTCTGCATACAATTTCCTCTATTTACTTCTTGTGGTACGTTTGTTACAATTGATAAAACAATATTGATACGTTATTGTTAATTAAAGCTCATAGTCTACATTAGAGCTTACTCTTTGTGTTGTACAGTTATGCACTGTCTTGAAAATACATGTCATAAACCCACCATTATAGTATCATGTAGAAAAGCTTCACTGCCCCCAAGTCCTCTGTGCTCTGCCAACTCATTCCTCCCCTCCTGTAACTCCGCCAACTATTGATCTTCTTCTTTTTTTATTTGTTTTTGTGTTTTTTGAGTTGGAGTCTCACTCTGTCGCCCAGACTGGAGTGCAGTGGCCGGGAGCGGCCTCGACCTGCTGGGCTCCAGCGATCCTTCCGCCTCAGCCTTCCGAGTAGCCGGAATCACAGGCATGCACTACCATGCCCGGCTGATTTTTTGATTTATTGTAGAGGTGAGGTCTTGCTGCCCAGGCAGGTCTCGAACATGCGGGCTCAGGCAATCCACTCACCTCAGTCTCCCAAAGGCGCTGGATTACAGGCTGAGCCACCGAGCCTGGCTTTTTTTTTTTTTTGAGTTGGAGTCTCTTTTTTTTTTTAATTTTTTTTTCACTTTTTATTATTATTATTTATTATGAAGATCTGGGGTACAATTCAGGGTTAGGTATATAAACACTGATTATGCAGATTCTCTTGTTTGTGAGGTATGCCTTTCCCTCCCCTAGCAGTTTCCCTCAACTGCCAATCTCACCCCCTCTCCCCTGACAATTTCCCATTACTGCCAAATGCTTACTTATAGTATTATAATTGTTCAAGATCCGCTTATGAGTGGGTAAATATGGTATTCTGTTCTTTGTTTCTGTGATAGATCACTGAGTATAATCGACTCCAAATCCATCCAAGTTGCTGCAGAGTCCATATATTTGTCCTTCTTTATGGCTGCATAATATTCCATTGTGTATATGCACCACATCTTCTTTATCTAGTCCAGCTTCGATGGGCAACATGATTGGTTCCATGTTTTTGTTATTGTTCATAGAGCTGCAACAAACACTCCGTCACTCAGGCTGGAGTGCAGTGGCACACTCACGGCCGCCCCGGTGACAACCTGCTGGGCTCTGGTGATCCTTCTGCCTCAGCCTTCCAAGTAGCTGGAAATACAGGCACATGCCACCACACCTGGCTAGTTTTTGATTTATCGTAGAGATGAGGTCTCGCCAAGTTGCCCAGGCTGGTCTTGAACCTGCGAGCTCAGGCAATTCACTCAGCTCGGCCTCCCAAAGTGCTGAGATTACAGGCTGACCCACTGAGCCCGGCCACCACTGATCTTCACTGCCTCATAGTTTTACCTTTCCCAGAATGTCATAGAGTTTAAATCATGCTATGTAGCCTTTTTGGATGGACTTCTTTCACTTAGCAATTTACATTTAAGTTTCCTCCATGTCAGGGGTCCCCAGGACCGTGGCCTGTTAGGGACCAAGCCTCACAGCAGAAGGTGAGGAGAGCAGCAGGAGAGCAGGGAGACTTCATCTGTATTTACAGTCACTCCCCATCGCTTGCATTACCCCCTGAGCCCCACCTCCTGTCAACTCAGTGGCCACATTTGATTCTCATAGGAGCGTGAACACTATTGTAAACTGCACATGAGAGGGATCTGGGTTGTAGTTTCTTATGAGAATCTAATGCCTGATGATCTAAGGTAGAGCTGAGGCGGTGATGCTAGTCCTGGGGAATAGCTGCAAATACAGACGAACATGAGCAGTGAAGGTTGACTATACAAAGACCACTATAAATCAATTGCTTGCAGACTCATATCAGTGAGTGGCAAGTGAGTGGATGCACTTCAGTTGTTCAGCTGCATCTGGTGGCAGGCTTTGTCAGAATTTGACACTTATTTTAGTCTATGCCTGGCGGGCCCGTTATTTATTTATTTTTTTGCCACTTCATCTGCGCCTCATTTTTTTTTTTTTTGAGTTGAAGTCTCACTCTGTCACCCAGACTGGAGTGCAGTGGCCACCCCCCGCC
>NW_007253269.1:419552-425694 GCF_000164805.1 Carlito syrichta
TTTAAAAATCAGCCGGGCGTGGTAGCACGTGCCTGTAATTCCAGCTACTCGGAAGGCTGAAGTGGAAGGATTGCCAGAGCCCAGCAGGTCGAGGTTGCAATGACCGGGAGTGGCCACTGCACTCCAGTCTGAGTGACAGAGTGAGACTCCAACTCAAAAAAAAAAGAAAAGGAAAAAAGAAAAATTGTCTTTCACGAAATCAGTTCCTCATGCCAAAAAGGTTGGGAACCGCTGCTCTGTGTCTTTCTGTGGTTTGATAGCGCGTTTCTTTTTATCACTGAATAGCATTCCATTGTATGGAATAGTTTATCTATTCATTTCCCTACTGAAGGACATCTTGGTTGCTTCAACTTTTGGTAATTATGAAGAAAACTGGCTGGGCTCGGTGACTCAGCCTGTAATCCCAGCACTCTGGAAGGCCAAGGTGAGAAGATTGCCTAAACCCGCGGATTCGAGATCCACCCGGGAAACTTGGCAAGACCTCGTCTCTACAATAAATAAAAAATTAGCCAGGCATGGTAGCGTGCACCTGTAGTTCCGGTTACTTGGAAGGCTGAGTTGGAAGGATCGCAGGAGCCCAGTATTTCGAGGCTGTGGTGGCCATGAGCGTGCCACTGCACTCCAGCCTGGGTGACAGAGTGAAACTCCAACTCAAAAAAAAAATTATGAAGAAAACTGCTAGAAACATTCATGTGTAAGCTTCTGTGTGAACATCAACTCATTTGGGTAAATACCTAGGAGGATAAGTGCTGGATTGCATTGTAAGAGACCGTGTAGTATTGTAAAAAAAAACCCACCAATCTGTTTTGCAAAGTGTACCAGTTTGTATTCCCACTAGCAATGAATGAGAGTTCCTGTTGCTCCACATCCTTGACAGCATTTGCTGTTGTCAATGTTTTTTGGATTTTAGTCATTCTAGGAGGTGTGAATGTTGCCAACTAAAAATATTTTGAAAAATAACACAAGGCCGGGCTCGGTGGCTCAGTCTATAATCGTAGCACTTTGGGAGGCTGAGGTGAGTGGACTGCCTGAGCCCATGGGTTCGAGACCAACCTCATCTCTACAATAAATAAAAAATTAACTGTCGAAGTACCACACACCTATAGTTCCAGCTACTTGGAAGGACCGCCAGAGCCCAGCAGGTCGACGCTGGGGTTGCCGTGAGCATGTGTGCCACTGCACTCCAGCCTGGGCCATAGAATGAGAATCAAACTCAAAAAAAAAAAGAAAAGAAAAGGTAAAATAATACAATAAGAGGAACAGTTTGATTTTAAGATTTACTACATAATTATCAAAACAATGTGGTATGGCTGAAGGAATAGACACAAACTCAGAAATCGACCCACACAGATAATGCTCAACTGATTTTTTTCCTTCCTTCCTTCCTTCCTCCCTTCCTTCCTTCCTCCCTTCCTCCCTTCCTTCCTTCCTTCCTTCCTTCCTTCCTTCCTTCCTTCTTTCCTTCCCTCCATGGAGTCAGAATCTCACTCTGTCACCCAGGCTGGAGTTCAGTGGCATCATTGCAGCTCACCACAGCCTCAGCTTCTGGGGCTCAGGCACTCCTTTTGCCTCAGTCTCGTGAGTTGCTGGGACTACAGGCATGCACCACTATGCCCAGCTAATTTTTTTTTTTTGTAGACACGAGGTTGATCTCAAACTCTTGGGCTCAAGCAATCCTCCCACTTTGGCCTCCCGGGTGTTAGGATTACAGGCATGTGCCCCCATGACTGGCTCCAATGGATTTTTTTGACAAGCACACAAAAACAATTTGATGGAGAAACAATGGTCTTTTCATTATATGGCATTGGAGCAGATGGATGTCCATAGTCCTCTAAAAATGGACCCCAACCCAAACTTCATATCTCACTAACTCAAAATGAAACACAAACTATATTATTCAGGGTTCTACAGAGACAGAACTGGCTGGGCTTGGTATCTCAAGCTTGTAATCCCAGCACTTTGGAAGACCAAGGCGAGTGCATTGCCTGAGCCTGTGGGTTCGAGATCTGCCTGGGCAACTTGGCAAGACCTCGTCTCTACAATTAAAAAAAAAAATAGCTGGGAGTATTAGTGCATGCCTGTAGTTCCAGTTCCTTGGAAGGCTGAGGCAGAAGGATTACTGGAGCCCAGCAGGTTGATGCTGGGGTGGCTGTGAGTGTGCCACTGTACCCCAGTCTGGGCGACGGAGTGAGACTCCAACTCAAAAAAAAAAAAAGAGAGAGAGAACTAATAGGATAGATGGATGGAGATGATTGATAGATAAATAGATGGATAGATAGAGGATTTATTAGGGGAATTGACTCATGTAATTATGGGGGCTGAGAAGTCCCACAACAGACTGTCTACAGGCTGTAGATCCAAACCCTGAGATGCCGGTAGCATGACTCAGTCCAAGTCCAAAGGTCCTAGAACCAGGAAGCCAATGGTGTAACTCACAGTCTGAGGTCAAAGATCTGAGAACCTGGGGGGCTGCTGGTATAAGTCCTGAAGTCCAAAGGCCAGGGAACCTGGAATTGTCTAAGGACAGGAGGGGATAAGTTCCAGCAGACAACTCAACATATTCATCTTTTTCTCTGTTTTTATTCTCTCCAGACCCCCAACCAATTGCATGATGCCTGCTGACATTGAGGATGGAACTTTCCCATCTAGTTCACTCAGATTCATATGCTAATCTCCTCTGGAAACATGTCACAGTCACACCCCCAAATAATGCTCACTAGGTCTCTGGACATTCCTTATTCTAACTAAGAGGACAACTGCAATTAACTATAACACAGACAATGTAAAATGCAAAACTAGGGCCAGGTGTGGTGACTCACATCTGTAATCCCAGCACTTTGGGAAGTTGAGGTGGGAAGATTGCTTGAGGCCAGAGTTCAAAACTAGCTGGGGCAGCATAGTAAGATCCTGTCACCACAAGAAATTTTAAAAAGTCTGTAGTCCTAGCTACTTCACGGGGCTGAGGGGAGAATTGCTTGAACCCAAGAGTTCAAGGTTAAAGTAAGCGATGATTGCAAGACTACACTCTAGCGTGAGTGACAGAACAAAACCCTCCCTGTTTCCATGTATCTAAAAAAAAAAAAAGCAAAACTTTTATTAAAAATACAGGAGAAAGTGTTTTGGATGTAAGACTAAGCAAAGAGATTTAGACTTGACACCAGAAGTATGGTTTAGAAAAGGAAATATTGCTGGGCTTGGTGGCTCAGCCTGTAATCCCGTGCCTTTGGGAGGCTGAGGTGAGCGGATTGCCTGAGCCCGCGGGTTCGAGACCCGCCTGGGCAGCGAGACCTCATCTCTACAATAAATCAAAAAATCAGCCGGGCGTGGTAGTGCACGCCTGTAATTCCGGCTACTCGGAAGGCTGAGGCGGAAGGATCGCCGGAGCCCAGCAGGTCGAGGCTGCGGTGGCCGGGAGCGGCCACTGCACTCCAGGCTGGGCGACAGAGTGAGACTCCAACTCAAAAAAAAAAAAAAAAGAGAGAAGAAAAGAAAAGGAAATATTAAGAAATTGGACTTTATTTGCTGTGGCTGGAACGTGTCCACCAAAGTTCATATGCTAGGTTCCTGATAACAAAGCGAGTTTGACTTCCTCTTCTCTTGCCTACTTCCTCATCATGTGATGCCTTCCACCATGTTATGATGCAGCAAGAAGGTCCTCACCAGATGCAGCTCCTCAATCTTGAACTTCCCAGTCTCCAGAACTATGAGCCAGATAAACTTCTGTTGTTTATAAATTATGCAGTTATTCTGTTACAGCAGCCCAAAATGAACTAAGATGTTCTCAAAACAAAAAACTTTTATTCTGTGACATTCCTGTTAAGAGGATGAAAAGACAAGCTGTAAACTAGGATAAGATACTTGCAAATGAAAACTCATGTCATTTTTTTTTTTTCTTCGAGTCGGGGTCTCACTCTGTCACTCAGGCTGGAGTGTAGTGATCTGATCAGGGCTCACTACAACCTTGACCTCCTGGGCTCAGGAGATCCTTCCACCTTAGCGTCCTGAGTAGCTGGGACTATAGGTTCATGCCATCATGCCAGGCTAGTTTAGAAAAATTTTTTTTGTAGAGATAAGGTCTCGCTGTGTTGCCTAGGCTGGTCTTGAACTCTTAGGCTTAAACAATCCTCCCTTCCTGGCCTCCCAAAGTACTGGGATTCCAGGTGTGAGCCACCATGCCAGGCCTAACAAGTCATGGTTTTCCTAAAGGCTAGTTGTACAGTGGAATCTGAAACCACACTGATAAATGTTTTACACAGTTATGCTAACAGCCACTGGCCTGTCTTGCATTTTAAATGAATTTTTATTCTTTTTTTGAGTTGAAGTCTCACCCTGTCGCCCAGACTGGAGTGCAGTAGCACGTTTATAGCCACTGCAGCCTCGACCTGCTGGGCCCCAGCAATCCTTCCGCCTCAGCCTTCTGAGTAGCCGGAACTACCGGTGCGTGCTACAACACCCGGCTAATTTTTGATTTATTGTAGAGACGAGGTCTCTTCATGTTGTCTGGGTGGGTCTCGAACCCGTGGGCTTAGGCAATCCACTCGCCTCGGCATCTCAAAGTGCTGGGATTACAGGCTGAGCTACCGAGCCCGGCCTTAAATGGATTTATACATGTGTGATTTTGTAATATCATGCATTGGTCATCTGGAGATTGATTTACTGAGTTGTATGACTCTTCCACAATTTCACGCATTTCAATGTAAATATTTTTTAAAAAGGACGGGCACAGTGGCTCACACCTATAATCCCAGCACTTTTGGAGGCCGAGGTGAGAGGATTGCCAGAGCCCACAGGTTCGAGACTACCCTGGGCAACATGGCAAGACCTCATCTCTACAATAAATCAAAAAATTAACCAGATGTGGTAGTAAGTGCCTATAGTTCCAGCTACTTAGAAGGCTGAGGTGGAAGGATTGCCTGAGCACAGCAGGTCAAGGCTGCAGTGGCCAGGAGCGTGTCACTGCCTTCCAACCTGGGCGACAGAGTGAGACTCCAACTCAAAAAAAAAAAAAATACACGTGAATGTTACCACCAAACAAACTCATCAGCAAAGTTTTTTAGTATAGGGAGGTCATTAAACTCATGATGATGGATAAAGTTTTCCAAAATACTAATTGTCCCACAAAAGCTTGCATGTGTAAACGTACATTGGTAATAAATACCATCAGTGGTTTTCCTTGAAGTGGCAGCTTCACTTCTTTTATTTTAGATTAAATGTTGGCCAACCACCAAATGTGAAAAGCCACAGTCTCCTGTCAGTTTCTTTCTTTCTTTCTTTTTTTTTTTTTTTGGAGTTGGAATCTTACTCTGTCGCCCACACTGACGTGCAGTGGTACACTCCCTACCACCGCAGCCTCAACCTGCTGGGCTCCGGTGAGCCTTCCGCCTCAGCCTTTCAAGTAGCTGGAACTATAGGTGCCTTCTACCACACCTGGCTAATTTTTGATTTATTGTAGAGACGAGGTCTCGCCAAGTTGCCCAGGCTGGTCTTGAACTTGCGGGCTCAGGCAATCCACTTGCCTCAGCCTCCCAAAGTGCTGGGATTACAGGCTGAGTACTGAGCCCAGCCCTGTCAGTTTCAAGTAGAAGTGATGCCTAGCGAGGAGAAAGTTAACCGCATTCATGCTTTTTCTCAGAGGCACCACTCAGGCTTCAGTTCCCAGCATTTTTCTTCCTTCCCCTTTGTCACATGGAATATTAAAAGGACATGTATTTATTTATTTATTTAATAACTAAAAAAAAAAACCCAAGATGATGTCTCTCTATATTGCCCTGGCTGGCTTCGAACTCTTGGGCTCGTGCAATCCTTTTGCTTGGGACGCCCAAAGTGTTGGGATTATAGGTGTGAACCACTGTGTCCCGGTCAGGATGTGTATTTAAGGGTAGAGATTTAATGAAATTAATCATGTATTGCTTCATCAAGGACATTCTTTTTCTTTTTTTTGAGTTGGAGTCTCACTCTGTTGCTTAGGCTGGAGTGCAGTGACACACTCATGGCCACCCCAGCGTTGACCCGCTGGGCTATGGCAATCCTTCCGCCTCAGCCTTCCAAGTAGTCAGAACTATAGGTGCATGCTACCACACCCGGCTAATTTTTTGATTTATTGTAGAGATGAGGTCTCACCAAATTGCCCAGGTTGGTCTCA
>NW_007253269.1:426142-436676 GCF_000164805.1 Carlito syrichta
CACTCACCTCAGCCTCCCAAAGGTGCGGGATTACAGGCTGAGCCACTGAGCCCGGCTCAAGGACATTCTTAAGTGAAACATTCTCAGTGCTCCTGTGAAGGCATGGCGGAGAACAATATGATGACAATTTCAGTTTGGTGCTCAATGCATGCGGATTCTGCCGGCCCAGCTGCCTTTTCAACATCAGTGCAAATGTCCATGCAGATCCAAAGGCACACACGTTCTTATCGTTTTGAAAATAGGTTTGACCTCTCTGACAGGGCCTCCAAGCTTCCTTTGGGAATGACTACCTACTCTGAGTCTCTGCTTCACTGTTGCCAGATTGGAGAGGTCCTCCCTGACCATCCCAGTTAAAACAATACAGTCAGCCCAGCTAGGGCTGGTGACAGCCTCAGGCTGATGGGGATGCTGCAGGCCACCCTGAAAGGGTGGGTGTGCGCTGATGGACAGTGTGGCTGGCTCCAGGGCCACTGTCCAGCCAAGGGTAGCCTTGGTCTTTGTACCAGCTTTCCCACCTCCCCTGGACCCTGCTGGTCAATCACTCTGTCCCTCAATGCCTGCCAGTGAAGTGCCTTCACCTCCTTGTGCAAGCCCTTTTAGCAGAGTGCATGCACAGTTGTGAGTGGGGGCTGCAGATCTGGGACCTCCATCAATCCTGGCCCAGCGAAGTGTGCCTTGCACGGCCATGTCCAGTGTGGAGCTCTCATCCCTCCCAGGACAGCACCCACCCCCTTTCCAAGCCTACGTTTCCTGGAGGCCACCCTGGCTGTCCCTTTTCCCTTCCCTCCCAATCAGATCCAGACCCATCAAAGGCTGCTTCTACCCCTTACTCTCTCTCCATTTCCCTAGCTACGCACAATCACTGCAACAGTTATGATCCAGACCCAAGTTCCTTCCCACGTTCTGGGAGTTTTCTCAACCCGCAAACCCTTACCTAATTGCCTTCATGTAGGATGACAAGTGACCTGTGCTCTCCCAGCTGGCCAAGAGTCTGCCCACAGCCATGGCACGGCCTCCCGCCTGCAGTGCCCACAACAAACCTTGCCCGCCTCATGGCAAGATCTGCTGAAGACTCTCCCCTCTGGGAAGTTTCCTAGGTTAACCTGATGTTCTTGGCCAGTTTTCTCACCACTTTCTTGTCCTCATCTGTGTGTGCCTTGTGATGCCTTGTTAATGAATCATGCTCAATGTCTGGTCCAGAATAGGCAATCTGTCTGTATATACACATGTGTGTGTGTTGTATGTTGCCGTCCTGTTGTATGTTGAGTCCCTGCGCTGTGCCAGGCACTGCAGCCAACATGTGGGACACCAAACAAGTCAGCAACTGGGTGGGGACACAGCTCCTGAATGATGGGCTGGGCTGGCAGGGAGGAAGTTCCCTGTGAGGTTTTCGAAGGCAAGGATGTACCTTCCTTCTCCTTACTTAGTTCCATTCTACCACTGCCTAACATCTGCCAGCACCCTCAAAAAGTTAATGACCAACCAGTTAACACTGCTAACCAGGGAGTAACTGGGGCTTGTTCAGTAACTGAAACGCAACATCTCAATCCTAACTCCTCGCTGGGTGACCGTAGGGGTATCTACAAACAAAGCAACAAAGCGATGTCACACATTTTTCTTCTGGCTGAGTAAAAATGACTGGGGTGTGGGAAGTGCACAGGATGACAGAGGCAGAGCTGGTTTTGAGGCAGGAAACCACCAGGGGCATTTGAGAAGTGAGGTTCTGGGAGAGTGAGAGCAGTGATCAGACTCTGGGAGGTCTCTTCAGGGAAGCAGAAGCGACCGGCACTAAGTGAGGGGGTACGGAGAAGGTTCTTACAACTCACAAAATCAACACAACCTCTGTAGTACCTTGAACCTCAGAGAGCAAGTGCTGACTGTTAGTGAATATGTCCTGGACGTGTGGGGACTGGGGCTTTGGCACCATCCCAACTTTGGGAAGCCCAGGCAGGACCTGGCTCACTGTGGTCCAGGGGGCTGCGGTGTTGAGTTGTGGAAAGGAGACATGACAGGTTCCCCCCAGGATGGCCTCTTCCATTTTCCTACCTATGGCCGACCTTTCCGCCCAGTCTCTAGTCACCATCCCTCCAACAGAGGGAACATTCAATAGACAAGTGGCCTTTCATCCTGGGAGTCCCCCATGCCAGGCACTGCAGCCAACATGTGGGACACCAAACAAGCCAGTGATCAGGTGGGGACACACAGCTCCTGAGTGATGGGCTAGGCTGGAAGGGAGGAAGTTCCAGAGACAAGACACGGAAAGGGACTTCTGATAGAGGGAATGAAGAGACCGGGAAGGGGTGCCCAGTTCCTCTCCAGGACTGCCGGGGCGATGAGCAGCCTGAGCCTCGGTGGGGAGGCAGGAGGGCCCCTGGAGCAATCCGATCCTCTGGGAAAGGCGAGCTATTGGCTTTCTACAGGGGACAGACAGGATGCAATCTGAGTTTGAAGGAGATCATTTTGCAGGAACAAGATGGTCCACATCCTGGAGAGAGACCAGCAGGAGACCCTTGGCACAGTCCCAGCAGCGGGGGAGGGATGAGGGGTACAGGATGCCAAGTGGTACTGCCAGGTTACTGGCACGGCCGACAAGAAAAGCCTAGATAGGGGACAAGACCTGGTGGCGGGTAGGGGAGAGAAAGGAGCCCTGGGAAATCTAGACTCAGCCCCTGCACAGCTGCCCTGGCCCTGCCCCATCCTTCCCTACTGTTTTAGTCCTTCCCCCAGAGCCAGGACCTCCACCCACAGATGACTCATAGGACCCAGAGTAGCCCTCCCTACTGGGATTCGTACAACCAATGGCCTTCCTGACGTTTCCACCAAATTGTCACAAAGCCTTCAAATCCACATACCCCCTGACCTGCTCTCTCCCCGTCCCATGTTGCAGTGGAGCGCGAGCCTTCCTGATGTGTCTTCCCTCCACCTGTTTCTATCTTGCCTGGATTTCTAAACGCCACGCATTTCCCTCCAGCACATCTGGGTGCAGGTAACATCTACTCCCATGGACCACCAGGGCTTTGGACATGCCAACCCGGACACGAAAAGCTGTTTGCACTCCTTCTTTGGCCTCTGGAGCATTGCAGCTATGCTAACTCCAAACTAGGCAAAACTGTACCTGAATCCACAGCCCAGAGCCTCGATTGCACTTAGGTGCTAAACTCTGTTCAGGCTAAACTTCAGGATCCAGTGGAGCAGAAAAATGAGATAGGAGGCCCAGCACAGATGGAATAACCCTGCTTCCTTTGGCATGGGGTGCCTTTTCCCCATCAGAGCTGGATCCTTAGTTAGGGCAGAGGTCCAGGCAGGGAAAGACCTAGCTCAGGGTGCCCAGGCCAGAGGTATTCAAAGGCAGGCCAGAACCCACCTGGGGTCCACCTTTGCCCAAAGGAGAGCTGTAGAAGAGGCAGAATCTATGCAGGTCCCAAGACTGACAAGCCACTCCCCCTCCGCCCGTGAACTGAGCCCTGGAGGCCTGAGCCCATGAGCTAGGGGGCTCAATAGATGGTGATACAGGCCATAGAAAAAGGACAGAGAAGTGTAGGGAGATGGACAAGGCTGGGTGTTGGGGGGAAGAGACCATGGAAGTGGTGGGGCAGACCTTTTAAGTGTCCTGGAGAAGACCTCAGATTCTGGCCCTTATTTAGGAAAGCCTCTAATAATTTTTTTAAAAAGTCAGGGTCTTACTGTGTCACCCAGGCTAGAGTACAGTGGCACAATCACAGTTTTCCTGGGCTCAGGAGATCCTTCCACTTCAGCATCCTGAGTAGCTGGCATTATAGGCGCACGCCACCATGCCAGGCTTTTAAAATTTTTGTAGAGATGAGGTCTTTATTGCCCAGGCTTCCGATAACTTATTTTGGGAACTGAGCAAGCCAGACATGACAGCAGACACCAGAGACAGCAGAGCAGGGGTCCCTGAGTGGAGACCTGCTGGTAGGAGGATCATAAAATCCTAGACAGGGAAATTTTCTACCATTTTTGTTCAGTGCAATCCCAATAGAATACCATCCCAACAGAAAGCTCACTACTGCACTTAAGTTAGGACTAAAGTTAACACTGGACATTTATTCTAAGTCTCTGTTTCCAGAAAAGGAATGTGGGTTTAGGGCCTCCGAGTCACCCCAGTGGTGCCTGAAGCCTCCTCCTCAACTGTGGACACATTTGCACAAACCTGGGAATGGAGTGAAACCTTGGCCCATCATTCAGCTGCCCCTGGGCACACTGGCTCTCAGACCACACTGGGTTCATGGGGCTGGCGATGCTCCTCTTCGTGAGGCCCTAACCTCTAGCCCTGGCCCTCCCCATCCCACCTGTCACTGGTAGTGGCACAGGTGTCACCATTGGGGAAGTATGAGCTCTTGCCTGGTTCTACAGCTCCCTCCCTGGTGGAGCAAGCTGACAATCTCACCACCTTGTTCCCTATCTAGCTCAGGTACTGTGTCCTTTACATCCAGAAAAGCACAAGGAAGCCACATCGAGCCTGGACTCCATTCTCACCTGACAATGATATGGGTTGGACTGTTCTTGATGTCCCCATCTGTCCTGTCCCATCAACAAAAGTTCAGGAGCCTCGGGGACGAGTCACAGGGGCCAAGCTGCTCACCGACTGGGCAGGACCCCCTTGTCCTAAAAACCAGTTCGCATTTCCCTTCAGCTCACCCAGAGCCAGGCGTGGAGAGAGGGGCATGGAGGGGGCAGGGCCAAGACTGGGCAGCACTGTGTTGCAGCCCCCATCTCACCACACACACACACACAATCCGCTTAATCTGTGTCACTACCCCAAGGTCACCACCCAACCCCTCTGCTCATGTTCACTTGCATCACACTCACACATGTCCACATGTGCACACACATTGGTCCTGATGAAGTCTTGTATAAACACACAGGATGCTCCCTACACTGCTTAAACCTAAAGCAGAACTGAACGAACCAGGGAACCATTTGTATGACAGCATGTGTGAGCTCCTCCCCATCCCTGCCATGACACAAGCACTAAGAGCCCACTGGCGGTAGCACCTGGTCCAGTGTGGTCTGTCTCTCATCCTGCCAAGCTTTAACGAGCCCCATTCTTGCTGGGTGCTCAGGGCAGCAGACCTGCATGCAGAGAAATGAGACCTCCACGTACTCCGAGTTTCCAGAGATGCCGTGCCCGTTCCTGTGGTAACTACTGCCAGAAGGGCCTATGGCTGGTGACCGAGGGGTCACTCTGCCAAGCCACTTCAGGAACCAGCTCAAGCCTCACGCTTTGCGAAGTGCTCCCAGGCCTCTCTGAGCCAGTTCGGGCTCTGCTCACCCAGATCTTCTGCCTCCCTGGCCAGCCTGGAGGTGCTAGAGGTGAGTCCTAGGCTCCCTTGCTACAGTCCACCCTACAGTCATTTGTCCAGAAGGTTTTGGAATGTGGTGAAACGGTAAAACCTGGCTCACCACCCAGACACAGGAGAACAGGACACAGCAAATGGTAGTTATCAATGGTAAACTCCCTCTATGTGGGACACCGCCAAAAACCCCTCCAGGCAAAAGGTAGTTTCCATAAAGCTCTCGTCAACTCCCACCCCTGGTGGACTGTCGGGTGTGAGGTGGGCACTGGCCATGGGCAGACACACACAGTAGTGTCTCTACAACTCTGGGCAGTTCCTCACCCTGACCCAGGACCTGTTCCACCTGGGACTGGCAGGTGAGACAAGACGGGGGACCCGGTAGACGCTGCCTAGAGAGCAGGGTGGTGGTCAGAGACTGGGGACCCACACCCAGGCCTTCCTTGCCCTGAGCTCCTCCTCAGTGGTGAGATCGGTTGCCCCCTGGAGGCCAATGCCTGGTTTGCCGCAGGACGGAGACAGTGGGCTCTTGGCCAGGGAAGACTAAGGGCACGTGTTGACGCGGGGGCCTTATCTTCAGGTTGGAAGAGCTGTTTGGCTGGGGGACACGTTATAACTAACACGTAATTCAGGTGAGCCACAGGCATGCTGGCTCAAATACATTTTTTTAGGTGGAGTAGGGAAGAGAACCCAAGGGCAGGGAAAGCTTGGAAATGAGACCCAAGCACAGCATGGCAGCCCATGTCATGCTGATGATGACGGCTGCTGCCTGCGAGGGAGTGTGTGGATGGCCGAGGGTGCGTGTGGACGGCCGAGGGCAAGGGGCCCTCAGCCTGTGCGGCATGGGCCCAGGCACCCTGTGCAGCAGGGCAGGTGACAGTCATTGCTCCCCGTCCAAGAGGGACGGGTTAAGCCTGGCCCAGCCCCAGCCTCTAAGACGAGAAGGCGGAACAGACAGAAAGACACAGCAGACAGGCCCATGGATAACTTAGTTTATGGGTCAAGCCAATGCAATGCAAAGTTTTTGTTCCTTTTTTCTTAACCAAAATAAATAAATCAGATCTGTCCCTATGAAGGTCAGAGTGACAGATGAAGGGCAGCTGGCCCCTTGGCTATGGCCTGTCCCTCACCACCCGCCCCTCCTCTTTCTCTCCTGACCTGCTTTGGCACAGCAAAGAAAATGATGCATCAGAAAGTCTCCACTGGGTTAAAGGGAAGTAGCAGAAAGAAAAAAGAGTGGTGGGGGGCAGGGAGAGGCCCAGCGAGGAGGCGAGTGGAGGTAGAGGGTTAGCAGGACCAAGACGGAGCAGCTGTGGTGACCTAAGTGGGGCTTCCTGGCCACACACAGACCCGGTGGGCTCCAGGTGCTGCCCAGCCGCAGGTGGGGTAGATGGAGCATGCTTGGCCCCACACACAGCCCGGGACCCTCGAGGGACAGCAGAGAACAGACCTCACAGAGCCCAATACTGCCCACTCTGTGCCAGACAAAGCTCTCTCTTGCCAGCTGCCCTGAGTCATACCAGGTCACTCCATAGCTGAGGCCCATCCTGGAAACCTCTGCCAGCCATGACCAGGTGTGACTCCAGGGCTCTCTGTGGACTCTAAGGTTCAGCCCCAAGATGAAGCTACCCTACTCCCAAATACAGGAGCCTGTGCTTTGCTGGGTGACAGGGGCTGCCAGCACACCAGGAAGCCACACAAGGTCCAGTCTACCCCGAGGAGTGACACTGGTGGGAAGGGGCATGGTCAGAGTTGACCCTCCCCAGAGACATCCTGTGGGGATGTCTCCCATTCCTCCTCCTGCTCCCCAGCGCCTCCTCGAAAGTGGCTCAGCTCGACAGAGGTCAGCACAGCCTGGGCAGTGTCTGGCCTGTGGGCAGCCAAGCACTCGAGGGGCACAACAGCCTAATTCCTATGAGAGCAGAGGGAAGGCGTGCGGCACAGCAGGAAGGGCAGAGTGTGGCAGCGCTGAGGCACTATTCTTTAGTTGAGAAGCGAGGGCAGTCATGGACGTGGAGAGGGCAGTGGCCCCAGCAACCCTAGGCGGCATCTACGAGAAGTTCTTGAAGGCGTCCAGGTCGAAGGCTGTGTCCAGCAGGCGCTGTAGCTCCGTCAGGTGGGTCTTCTTGTTGCCGGTGGCTGGAGCAGCCGCTGGGTCCCGGCCGGCATACCTGAGAGAGAGGGACCAAGCGTGAGAGAGAGAGAGAGAGAGAGAGAGAGAGAGACAGAGAGAGAGAGAGAAAGAAACAGAGAAGCAGAGAAACAAAAACAGAGAGAGAGACAGGGAGCAGTGAGGGCAATGGTCAAGTGGCCTCGTGTCATCCTCTCCTACACCCCAGCTGAGTGAGGGAAGGGTCTGAGGTCTCACCAGACAGGCTTGGCGCGGCTGATGGTGGTCCGGAGCCTTGGCTTCACATAGTCATAGTAGCCTTGGTTCTTGTGCTCCTCCTGGCACCAGGCTAGCTCCGCATTGGGATACTTCTGCACCTCCCTGAGCAGGAGGTCGAAGGGGAATGGCGACAGCTAGGAGACAGCAGAGGACGGTGGGGTCAGGCCAAAGGAAGGGCAGGCAAGCCTGGGCAGAGGGAAGCTGGTGTTTCAGGCAGGGAAAGCCAGGGACCTGGGAGTCCCATCACAGTCAACGATGCTCTGTGAGGGCACCAGGGTGCTGACACCTCGCAAGAGGGACACCAGCACCCGGATGCTGTGCCACCTGCCCTCACCTGCTCAATTCTTGTGATAGCCACTTGCTCCACCATGCCTCGTGCTTTGCGCTCTCGAGTGAGGTCATAGTAGACTTTGCCGGTGCAAAAGAGAAGCCTCTTGACATTCTCTGGGTCCTGAGCCGCAGGGCCGTCTTCCGAGATCACTCGCTGGAAGTGAGTTCCTACAAGAGAATTTCCACGGTCAGGCTAGTTCTCTCAGGGACATGGCCAAGAGCTCTCCAGGGCCCACTCCACTGCTGCTGTGTATGAGCAGAGGGTCCCAAGAGACAGGGTTGTGCTGCAAGCTGCTATCAGGACATGCAGTTTTCTTGGCTTAGATTTGCTTCCTCCTTGCCAGCCTCCGATGCCTACGTATTTGTGCAGACTGAGTGCACTCTGAAAAGCACATGATATGTAACAAATACATAGGAGACACTGCCAGCTTTGGGTATCAAGTGACACCAGGTTATTTTTCAAAACAGCTTGTCTCAGACTTCAGGGACAAGTAAGTATATGAAAATATTCCATGTAGGCTAGGTGCAGCAGTTCATGCCTGTAATCCCAGCACTTTGGGAGGCTGAGTCAGGAGGATCGCTGGAGGCCAGGAGTTCAAAACTACCCTGGGCAACACAACGAGACTCTGTCTTTACAAAAAAATAAAAAAGTTAGCTTAGTATGGTGGTGTGCACCTGCAGTTACAACTACTCAGGAGGTTGAGGTAGAAGGATGAGCCCAGAAGTTTGAGGTTGCTGTGAGCTATGATCACATCACTGCATTCTAGCCTAAAAGACCCTGTCTCAAAAAACAAACAAACAAACAAAACCCCACATACCATGTCCATACTGCTCACAATTTTACAATTATAAAAACTTTCGACACAGAGAACACATTCAGATAAAGAGAAGTGGGTTAAAGGGTGCAAACACATAGAAGGAAAAAATTTGCTGTTTGACAGGAGGGTAAGGTGATTATTGTTAACAGAAATGTACAGTAAATCCCCTACATACAAACCTTCAAGTGTGAACCCTCAAATGGAAAATGTTCAATCACATAAGTCAGCTCATGTGTCTGGTGTACACTGTCACGTGTGTACATCCTCTATAAGTGGCTGTGCTTTTGTGTATTTTAAAGTACTTTACTGTACCCTCCTCTAGTCAGTAACATCCTGCCCTGTATGCCAGCTGTCATACTGTACTGTACTACTGTACTTTTCAAGGTACTATACTGTAAGATTAAAAATGTTTTATGTGCTTATGTATCATTTATATAAAAAGTATTATAAGCCTATTAGAGTAGAGTACTATATAGCCGATTGTGTTAGTTGGTACCTAGGCTAACTCTATTGGACTTACAAACAACTGGACTTATGAATGCGCTCCCCAAACAGAATTTGTTTGTATGTGGGAGGCTTACTGTACTCTTCTTGGGTGATGGACACTCTAAATATCATGAGTTGATCACTATATGTTGTAGACATGTAATAAAATTTCACATGTACCCCATAAATTTGTACAAATAAAAATTTAAAAAACAAAAGAAAATATTCAGATAGACAGGGCTAGGAATGGTGCCCAAGAGAACAATGACACAATGCCTATTTGAGGAAACCATGTTCAAAACAGGGGGCTCTTTCACAATGAAAATTCCCAACAAACTGGGAACAGATGGAAACGACCTCAAAATGATAAAGACCATATGTTGAAAACTCATGGTGAACATCATATTTACTGGAAAAAGACCGAAATCTTCTCCTCCAAGATCAAGAGAACAAGGTTAAAATGTTCACTCTGGCCATTGCTATTCAATATAGTACTGGAAGTTCTAGCCAAAGCAATGAGGCAAGAAAAAGAAATAAAAGGCATCAACATTAAAAATGATAAAGTAAAATTATCTCTGTTCATAGGTGATATGATTTTACATGCAGAAAACCCTAAAGATCACATCAAAACTGTTGGAACTAATAAATTTAGCAAGCTGGGAACTGTGGCTCACACCTGTAATCCCAGCACTTTGGGAGGTGGAGGTGAAGGATTACCTGAGCCCACGGGTTCAAGACCAGCCTGGGCAACATGGTGAGGCCTCGTCTCTAAAATAAAAATTAAAAAAACAACAAAAAAAACTAGCCAGGCGTGATGGCACACACCTGTAATTCCAGCTACTTGAAAGGCTGAAGCAGAAGGATCACCTGAGCCCAGCAGGTCAAGGCTGTGGTGACTGTGAGCATGCCACTGCACTCCAGCCTGGGCAACAGAGTGAGACTCCGACTCTAAATAAATAAATAAATAAGTAAATAAAGCAGCAGAATGTAAAACCCAACATAAAAAACAGCTGCATTTCTTTTTTTTTTTTTGAGTTGGAGTCTCACTCTGTTGCCCAGACTGGAGTGCAGTGGCATGCTCACAGTCACCACAGCCTTGACCTGGTGGGCTCAGGTGATCCTTCTGCTTCAGCCTTTCAAGTAGCTGGAATTACAGGTGTGTGCCATCACGCCTGGCTAGTTTTTTTTGTTGTTTT
>NW_007253269.1:437065-473687 GCF_000164805.1 Carlito syrichta
GGCGTGGTAGCGCACGCCTGTAATTCCGGCTACTTGGAAGGCTGAGGCAGAAGGATCGCCAGAGCCCAGCAGGTCGAGGTTGCGGTGGCTGGGAACAGCCACTGCACTCCAGTCTGGGCGACAGAGTGAGATTCTAACTCAAAAAAAAACAATGAACAATAAGAAAAAATTGAGAAAACAATTCCATTTATAATAGCATCAAAAAGAATAAAACACTTAAGATGTCAATCAAGGAGGGGAAAGACTTGCAATGATAAACTGCTGAAAGAAGACAGAAATAAATGTAAACATATCCCGTATTCATGGATTACAAAACTCATTATTAACTCATTCGCGGCCACTGATGTAAATTTATGTCATTCCAAATTCTGTTCCTCGCTGATCTCGGTGGCTCAGCCTGTAATCCCGCGCTTTGGGAGGCTGAAGTGAGTGGATTGCCTGAGCTCGCGGCTTCGAGACCTGCCTGGGCAACTTGGCGAGACCTCATCTGTACAATAAATCAAAAAATTAGCCGGGCGTGGTAGTGCACGCCTGTACTTCCAGTTACTTGGAAGGCTGAGGCGGAAGGATCGCCGGAGCCCAGCAGGTCGAGGCTGCGGTGGTTGGGAGTGGTCACTGCACTCCAGTCTGGGTGACAGAGTGGGACTCCAACTCAAAACAACAATAACAACAACAAAAAACAAACAACAACAAAAACCAAATTCTGTTCCTGGCTACCGCTAATGTGAATTTATATCTTTGCAAATTCTGTTTCTGAATAGTATATATTTGGTTTATAATCTGAATAAAAATACAAAGTACAGAATGCTAGTCTGAAAGGTGTATGAGACAAATACTGGATATGCCTGCAACTTTCAGCTGTATTGTGAAAACGGTGACAATTTAGAAAAGACCATTTCACTTGTGCTTAATGACAGAAGTTTGCCACAACCAGCTTCAGATTTTTTAAATTTTCACCCACAATCAGTATTAGGAAAGTGAAAAATTTGCCAGTTGCGAATGTGTTAGGATGTCAAAATTACCCAAAGCGATCTACAGATTCGATGCAATCCCTATAAAAATCCCAATGATGTTTTCTGCAGAAATAGAACAGTCTATTCTAAAATTAATATATAGAAACACAAGGGAAGCCAAATAACCAAAAGAATTTTGAAAAAGCAAAACAAAGTTCAAGGAATCACACTTTCTGATTTCAAAACTTACTACAAAGCTGCAGTAATTAAAACAGTGTGGAGGTTGGGCACAGTGGTTCATGCCTATAATCTTACTACTTTGGGAGGCTAAGGCAGGAAGACTGCTTGTGCCAAGAAGTTTGAGACCAGCCTAGGTAACATAGCAAGTCCTCATCTCTACAAAAAATTAAAAAATTTGCCAAGCATGGTGGTGCATGCTTGAAGTCTCACCTACTCAGCCAGGCTGCAGTGAGCTGATTGTGCCACTGTGCTCCAGTGGGCAACAGAGTGAGACCCCCCAACTCAAAAAGAAACCAAAAAATCAGTGTGGTAATGGCATAAGGACAGCCATATAGACCAATGGAACAAAATAAAAAGTCCAGATATAAACCCTCATATATTTGGTCAAATGATTTTCGATAAGGGTGCCAAGACCATTCAGCGGGGAAAGGCTAAGTCTTTCTGGCAAACAGTGCTGGGGAAATTGGATATCCACATGCACAAGGATGACATTTGGACCTCTTATCTAACAGTAGATACAAAAATTAATGCAAAATGGTTCAAAGACCTAAACATGAGCTAAACTTTAAAACTCTAAGAAGAAAACACAGGGAGAAGTTTCACCATCATGCATTTGGCAATGATTTCTTAGATGAGACACCAAAGTCCTGGGCAACTAAAGAAAAATAGACAAACTGGACTTCATGAAAGTTAGAAACTTCTTTACATCAAAGGACATTGACAAAAGAATAAAAAGGCAATCCAGAGAATGGGAGAATATTTGCAAGTCATATAACTAATAAGGGACTTATATCCAGAATATACGGAGAACTCTTAAGACTCAGCAACAAAAAAACAAACAAGCCTGGACAACAAAGTGAGACCCCATCTCTACCAAAAAAAAAAAAAAAAAACAAGTTGGGTGCAGGTCGTGAACCTGTAGTCCCAACTACTTGGGAGGCTGAGGTGGGAGAATTCCTTGAGCCCAGGAGTCTGAGGCTATAGTGAACTATTATAACACCAATATACTCCAGACTGGGTGATAGAGTGAGAACCTGGTCTCTTAAACAACAACAAAAAACCAGATTCAGAAATGGGCAAAGGATCTGAACAGATAGTCTCCAAAGAAGATACACAACTGGCCGATGAGCACATGAAAAGATGTTCAACATCTAATTATTAGAGAAATGTAAATCAAAACCACAATGAAATATAGTTTTATATCCATTAAGATAGCTACTATCCAGCTGAGCTCGGTGGCTCAGCCTGTAATCCCAGCACTTTGGGAGGCTGAGGTGAGTGGATTGTTTGAGCCCATGGGTTCGACACCTACCTGGGCAACTTGGCGAGACCTCATCTCTACAATTAAAAAAAAAAAAAAAAAAATTAGCCAGGCATGGTAGCAGTGCCTGTAATTCTGGCTACTTGGAAAGCTGAGGCGGAAGGATCTCTGGAGTCCAGCAGGTCGAGGCTACGGTGGCCAGGAGCGTGCCACTGCACTCCAGTCTGGGTGATGGAGTGAGACTAAAACTCAAAAAAAAAAAAGATAAAGATAGCTACTATCCAAAAAACCCAGAAACTAGTAAGTAATGATGAGGATACATAGTTGTTGGAATGCTTGTGCACTGTTGGTGGGATGTAAAATGGTACAGCTGCTGTGGACAAGTTAGACAGTTCCTCAAAAAATAAAAAATAGCATTACCATATGGTCCAGCAATTCCATTTCTGGGTATAAACCCAAAAGAAATGAAAGCAAGAACTCGAGACATTTGTAAACCCATATTCATAGCAGCATCATTCACAAGCTAAAACATGGAAGCAACTAAGTGCCCATTGACAGATGAATGAACAAGCAAAATACATATAATGGAATATTATCCATCTCAGGTAATCCTCTCGCCTCCACCTCCCAAAGTGCTGGGATTATAGGCATGAGCTACTGTGCCCAGCTGATTTTCAGTTTTTCAAGATGAAAAGAGTTCTGGATGATGGTGATGGTTGCACAACAATGTGAATATACTTAATGCACTGAACTGTACACTTAAAATGGTAATATGGTAAATTTTATGTTGTATATTTGACCACAATAAAAAAAAACCTGGGGGAAAAAACCAAACAAGGTTTTTTTTTGAGTTGGAGTTTCACTCTGTCGCCCAGACTGGAGTGCAGTGGCACGCTCCCGGCCACCGCAGCCTCGACCTGCTGGGCTCCGGCGATCCTTCCACCTCAGCCTTCCAAGTAGCTGCAACTACAGGCGTGTGCTACTGTGCCCAGCTGATTTTTTGATTTATTTTGTAGAGATGAGGTCTCGCCAAGTTGCCCAGGTGGGTCTCAAACCCACGGGCTCAGGTAATCCACTCACCTCAGCCTCCCAAAGCACGGGATTACCGGCTGAGCCACCGAGCCCGGCTTTTTTTTGTCTTTGACAAAAGACTAAAGGGGGCTTGGCGGCTGTGAGGATGAGGACGTTCTGGCCCCATGAGCCCAGGGGAAGTGCAGGTGGTTAAAAAAGCCATCAGAGCTCCACTGTCCATGTGGAAATCTCAGTGCTACAGGCCTTGGTTCACACAAGTGCAGCTGGCATGATACTTGGCAGGTTCTAATCTTCAGTGTCTTTTCCTCTGTCCCTAAGGACTTGCCTGGGGCTGAGCCTCTTAGCTCACCTGCTGGAGGAGACCACAGGCAATCTCACACTCACTTAACACAGTCCCAGGGGCATGTGCAGGTGACAGGCAGCAGCCCCTATGCTGCATGTGAGACATGTCATTTGACCAACTTGCATGTAAGCCGCAACTTTCCACATCTGGTATCACAAGGTCTTTGCCCCACAACAAAAATGTGGCAAGAGCCAGTGAGATTCTCAAATATCAGCCCTGCAAGCCCCACAGATCAGATGCAAAGAAGCCCCAGTCCTACCATTCCCAAGGAAACGCCCATCTTCCTCACACCCACCTGGAAGCATCTCGTCAAAGCTGGTTCTGGCCTCAGGGTGGCGCAGCAGAGATTTGGGAGTGAAGATAATTAACTGAAATACAGAACAGGCTCATGATGGACCAGGTTCTAAAGAGTTCAGAAGGAAGGTCTAAAGCACGGAACTGTCCAAGCCACGCAACATGATGACCCGCCATCCCAGCTCTCTCAACAGGAGCCTCAAGTCAGAAGAGGCAGAGGAGGAAAAAAGGAAAAGATGACCGGGATCTCTGCTCTTCATTTCCCCTCAGCCAGATGTCCACTCCCTGCAGAGCCCATCCCAGCTTGCACTGAGCCCTGGTACCCCACCCTCCACCTCCCTGTACCCAGGGAAGAGCCCTGAGCCTCTCCTTGGCAGTCCAGGGCAAATGCACCCACAGCTCATCTGAGGCTGTGACAAGGCTCAGCACCAAGTAGCATGAAGGCTGTCCTGTCCTGTGGGCCCTCGGGCTGCTGGGGTACACAGAGCTGTGAGCCTCAGCCCTGCACCCCCACCCCTGCAGTGTCCTGGGGCAGCAGGGCACTGGACCTTTCCTGGACACTTCTTCCTTCTAGAGCACTCCTACTTATCCTCCACCCAACTTCTACTTCAACCCTCAGTTCGGGGGCCCCTCCTGGGCTCTGCTTCTTCCACTCCCTTGGTCCTGCAAGGGCTCACCTCTCTTCTAGAGCTCAGCATACCCCCTATGACCACCTAGTCAAACGTCCATTGTCTCCACTGGGCTGTGGCCTGCAGCTGTGTCTCACCACTCTGCATGTGGTGTTCAGCAGCATGCAGGGGCCCAGCTCGGGAAAAAGTACATGCAGTTCCCTGGTGGCAGCAGTGGGAGGAGCTCCCTGATGCCACAAGGTATCCACACTCCCCTTACAGGTGCCACCTGGCCACCCCCAAGCAAGAGGCGCTCAGAGTAGCCTTTTCCTGCCCCAACAGAGCAGGGTCAGGCCTAGTTTGAGCATGGAAGTCCCCCCCACTGACCGGCTTCCGGAAGGGCAGCAGGATCTGGCGTCGTAGCACATGGAAGAAGTTGCCAGGGCTGGAGCAGTTGACAACAACCCAGTTGCAGTCATAGAGCTGATTGATATCGAAGTTGGCTTCCGTAAGGTCCTGCAGCAAGGAAGCGGCCAGAGGCCAGGCGGCAGCACTGAGCGTTCTGGGCATCTAGGGGCAGAGGGGCCTCAGGAGGCACCACAGCCCCACCCTCACTGCCTGACTCACTTGGTGGCGGGGCGGACACTAACGAGAGCAAGTTCAGCAGGCTCAGCCAGCCAGCCTCACACCATGGAGGAGAGTCTCAGGCTCACTTACTCCCTCCTGTTTCTCTGAAAGCTACTACCTAGTGTGAAACAGATAACTACTTCAAGAGACACTGGTCTACCTAAAATCACTTCTAATCTTCCTTAGAAACTGACTCCTAATAGTTCTGAGTTCTTAAAGTTTCATTAAAATCACCCCAAAGTTTTCTCCTCTTAAGTGTTTGTCTGAATTGGAGTCCAGGCAGCATCTCACCAGGAGTTCACACTGAGGTGCTCAAACAGGTGATCCTGTGCTTTCAGCAACAGTGGGAAGCAAATGGAAGGAGCCTCTGCACTGTCTTCTGTGCTTTAAGGAGGCTCTCATCTCAGGGAGACTGGCAGGCATGGGGCATGCTTATCTACCCGCTTGAGCTCCCAAGAGAGAGGAAGGCACAGAGCCAAGGTCTGCCTAACACCTCTGGACGTCCAGATGAAATGTTCCTCCCCAGGATCCCTGCCAGATGCCCCGAGGGCAGCCGGCTTGGCAGGGCCTGTTCTACTCACCGGCAGGACATCGGGGTCATCATTGCACATCTGCAAAAACCGCTCTGGGCGGGCGGAGGAATGTTCTGGACCCTGGAACCAGACATACAAATTATAGTTTGGGAGCCCTCGCATGCCGATATCTGCTGTTCTTCTTCCTTAACCAGCCTGCTCATTTCTTGTTATCTTTTTCCTGTGGCAGGGTTCAATTTCTTCCCCCTCCCACCAGCAAAGCAACCGGCATATTTCCATACCTGAGTTTTAAAAGTATGTCACACCTGTGAGATGGGACAGCCCCAAACAGGGTGTTAGGGGGTGTGAGGCAGCCGAGCAGGCTGAACTGCTGGCAGCAGGTGGCGAGTGTCCTGTGGACACCTGTGCATCTAGGCAGTCGACCACGAGGACCACCAGTTTCTCACCCAGAATAGGGAAGGGACAGGGCATGCTGGCTGCATCCAGATGGGCCATTCTGGCCTTCCAAAGTGACATTCCCAGCTAAGACAGGTGGCAAGCACTGGCAGAGCCCTCAAAAGGATATGTGAGCTGCTGGCTCTCGTGCCAGTCTTTGGGGTTGGGATCCTTAGTGGGCCCTTCCCAAGACCTAAGTCTGGTGGGGAAGGGCCAAGGGCTCACCATGCCCTCCATGCCATGGGGCAGCAGCAGCACGATGCCGTTCTGCCGCACCCATTTGGCTTGTCCTGGGCAGATGAACTGGTCGATGATGCACTGGGCCGTGTTGTGGAAGTCACCAAACTGTGCTTCCCAGAGGACCAGGGCGTTAGGACTGGCCATGGCGAAGCCCAACTCAAAGCCTACAAAGGATGAAGGAAGGAGAAAACCATGTCCAGGACACCAGCCGGCAAGTAAGGGTGACTAGGTGGGCGAGGGGGGCCGCTGGGGAGGGGCACCTGGTGGCACGGGCTCTGGGCACTCACCAAGCACACCATACTCAGACAGTGAACTGTTGCACACAGTGTAGGGGGCCTGATTGGGCCAAAGGTGGTTCATGGGGATACAGGTTCTCTTGTCCACATTCTGGTCATGGAGCACATGGTGGCGGTGGCTGAAGCAGGACAACAGAGCAAATAACCAAGAGTTCTGACCTGACAAGCTTATGAGCCGAAACGCACACAAAGCGCCACTGATCCCACACACTGTGACCTGGACTGCCCAGTTCTTAACAGAAGCACCAGCAAACCAGGGATGGGGGCTTTTAGGCTGGGACAAATGGAACTCAGTAACTGTCTTCTGGAAAATACATGCCAGAGTCCCTCCCTTGTCATTTCCTACTCTGAAGGGCAAACACAGCTGCCCTGAATGCTACCTGAATGTGCCCCGCTCCACGTCCTGGCCGCTCAGCCGGATGTGGATACCCTCCTTCAGGAGCGAGCCGAATGCCATGTACTCTGCAAGAGCCCAGTCCACAGTTCGGTTCTTCACCATTTCCCCACGAGTTTTCAAGATCCGGCTCAGCCCTGCAGAGACACAGGTCTCACCAACTACTGCAGGCCCAGGCCTGCAGGTGGCCTTCCACTTCTCAGCGCGCCAATGGGAAGAGCAGTGCCTTCTTCACCCGTAGCTTCTGTGTTCCTAATTTGCTGGAAACACTGTGACCTGTTTTTCCTTAACTACTGGGCAAGCACAGGACCATGATGAGGGCATTGGGTGAGAGGCAGCCCGACCCAACCACCCCACAGGCCTTTAGCAAGGCAGGGAGGGAGCATCTGCGGGATACGTGATGGGGGTCAAAGCCAGTCCTAGAGAGTTGTTGCCACTGGCCTGGGCCCCAGTATTTTCACAGGTCAGCACAGAGCTTGTTACCTCCATGAATGGTAAAGTTCTCCACGGGCACGGAGCTGGCCACGTTTCCAATGTGTGTCAGAATATCCTCTGTCAGACCCGTGGAAGGGCAGGACATGCTCCGGGGCTGCCCGTCCAGGGTGAAGAAGCCTAGGAAGGGAAGGACAACTGAGGCATAGCACCTACCCCACTTTTGCAGGGACAAAACTGTGGCCAACATGTGGCTGTGGGGAGAACCAGAGTGAGAGATAGCGCAGCCCAGACTGTGGTCCCCAGAAAGTACTAATCCAGAGGTCGGAGTCCAGGGTCCACAAGGGGCTTTGCTGCAATAGTGCATACAGTTGTGTGTTGTGGGGACAAAGCAGGGAGCATGAGTTCTGGGGAGAAGATTCACGGTTACGTCAGGTGCACAAATGGGTTTATTTATGGCATTGTTTCCTCACTTACCAGGCCATGGAGAGTCAAGCCAGTGCTTGATGTGCAAGATCTTCTCATCTTTGGATCTGGCAAAAGCTTCCTCACAGATCTTGTCATACTTGGAGATTTCCTCCTGGAGGGTTGGGTCCAACATGGCAGTCACTGGCACAGGGCACAACACGGTGCATGCCACTGGCACTCCTGCACTTTCTGGATAACCACTATGGACCCTCAATGACATCCCTGGTACAAGCACCATGCATGGCCACCCACAGCTCCTGGGAACTACTGTGCATACTCACTGGCACCCCTGCACTGAGTACAAACATCTCAAGCTCCATCAGCCCCCAGTCTTATTTCTCCCCACCACGCAAAGCCCTCCCCTCCCCTTCCCTCCCTTCCTTCCCTTTCTCTCTCTTCTCTTTCTTTTTTTAAGACAGAGGCTCACTCTGTTGCCCAGGCTGAAGTGCTGTGGCATGATCATAGCTCACCATAGCCTTGACCTCCTGGAGTCAGGTGATCCTCCTGCTTCAGCCTCCCAAGTAGCTGGGACTATAGGTATGTGCCACCATACCCAGCTCATTTTTTTTTAATTTTTAATTTTTTAAAATTCAGAGTCTCACTCTGTTGTCCAGGTTGGAGTGCAGTGGCATGATCACAGCTACCGCAGCCTCAACCTGCTGGGCTCAGGCAATCCTTCTGCCTCAGCCTTCCAAGTAGCTGAAATTACAGGCATGCGCCACAATGTCCAGCTAATTTTTTAATTTATTGTAGAGACAAGGTCTCACCAAGTTGCCCTTGAATCCCTGGGCTCAGGCAATCCTTTTGCCTCAGCCTCCCAAAGTGCTAGGATTATATGCATGAGCTATTGAATCTGGTCTAATTATTTTTTTGTGTGAAAACGAGGTCTCATCATGATGCCCAAGTTGGTTGTGAACTCCTGGGCTTAAGGGATCCTCCCAACTCGGCCTCCCAAAGTGCTGGGATTACAGGTATAAGCCATCCAGCCCGGCCACACAGCACTTCTAAGATTTGTAAGAAGTCGAAGTCTACAATATTTTACTCTTCTCACTCTTAACAGCTTCTTTTCCACTTCCGGTGGGTGGAGATGCTACATGGTATCTGACACCCTGCCCCCCACCATATTCTTTCTTAAGAACTAGTTTGGTTCTCACAGTTCCTAGCACAGTCCCGAGGACAACTGGGCCCCAAGCTCCATCTCCAGCAGTTGTCCAGATCTGGGTCTTTCCTGTTCTTGTGCTTCAGACCCAGTTCCTTATGTCCACCCACTCCCCTCTCCCTCTTGGAGCACCTGCTTGGGGTTTCCCACTCACAAACAACCAGCATTTACCAGTCCATTCACTGAACTGGACCCACCATCTACCTCTCACCCTTGCACAATGTATGAAATCTGAGTGGGCTGCCATTACCTCATCTCTAAAACACGTCTTTCTCCTCCTCAAAACACTACATAAGGTCCAACTCCTTTACAAAGCATCTCAGTGGTCCAGATCCTCCAAAAGGTTACACAATGACATGCTGTTACTGCGAATATTTCACTTGCTTCCATTTGGGTCCTCATAACGCTGCGAAAGCAAGACCCGGCCCTGTGGCCAACCTTTTCTAGTCCTCTCAGCTCTAGGAAGGACAGCTGGGATAGAACTGCAGAGACGCACCTCATACTCGGGCTGGTTGACCACGCCCTGCGACACCAGCAGCTCAGCATACTTCTGCAGCACAGGCTTCTGCTTGCGGATCTGCTTGTACATGAGGGGCTGTGTGAACATGGGCTCATCCATCTCGTTGTGGCCGTTGCGCCGGTAACACACCTGGTCAGGGCAGCGAGAGAAGATGTCAGAGGCGATAGTTGTCCCGGCAGGAAGGTGTGCTGTTGGGGCACTTGCTTCATTCCCCCAAGTGATGCCTCATGCCTGCTCTGCCTCAGTTTACCTTCTCTAGAATTAGAATCCTGTCTCTATCTCTCCTTCACACAGTAGAGTTGCTTTGACTATTAAACGAGATACAGTGAAAGTGATGTGTGAATACAAACTCTTTATTCACAAAGCAGTCCCATGACAGCCCTAGATGAGCTCAGGAGTGGCCCTCTTCACCACCACAGCTCCTGCCTGGGGATCATTTCCTCATAGGCCTGAACACACCAAAGCTAAAAGAAACCCACACTAGGCCCCGCAGTAGACAGCCCTGAGGTGACTTATCAAGACAAGTTCCTGTCCTTGGGACCTGCCGAAGACAAGAGGGGAGGGCCAGATGCTCTGTCCCGGACACATTGTCCCTGGAGTCACTCACCAAATCGACAACTACGTCCTTGTGGAAGGTGCTCCTCCACTCGGCTGCTACCTTGCACACGTACATGACAGCCTCAGGGTCATCAGAGTTCACGTGAAAGATGGGGGCGTTCACCACGCGAGCCACGTCGGTGGGGTACGGGGAGGACCGGGCCATCCGTGGGTCTGTGGTGAAGCCAATCTGCAAGGAACACACAGCCTGGCAAGAGGGCACCTGGCATGGCAGTACAGGGAGGGCAGTGGAAAAGGTCGGGTATGGCCTGCGCCTGCCACTTGGCTTCTCTGAGAAAGTACCCCAAACATTTCTGTTTACATTTCTTAAGTACATTCCTTTCCAGATTATTTTCTTTTTACACATATATATAAGAAGGGGACCCAAAAAAACTGGAATTATCTTTTGGAGGATGGGCCCCTTGTAGTACACTCAGAATTTGTTCCTCCAGATCAGTCAACTAAAGTTTTTATCTGGAAGTTTTGAGAAGGCTGTGACACAATTTGCAGCAGAAATGCCCTGAGTTGTGGCAAACAGGTGCTTGGTTCTTCCACCATGACAACATACCTGCCTACACTGCGTGGAGTGTCCAGCACTTTTTGACTAAAAATGGCATGAGCACTGTGCCCCACCCTCCCTGTTCACCCGATCTTACCCCAAGTGCCTTTTTTTGGTTTCCCTGAAGAAAAAAGTCCTTGAAGGGAAACATTCTGCCTATGTGGAAGAGGTGAAACAAAAAAAAGACAGAAGCACTAAAAGGCATCAAAATACATGAGTTCAAAAACTGAGCAGTAGAAAAAGCATCTTGAGCTGGGCTTGGTTCAAGTGGTTCGAGACCCACCTGGGCAGGCGAGACCTCATCTCTACAATAAATCAAAAATGAGCCGGGCGTGGTAGCACACGCCTGTAGTTCCAGCTACTTGGAAGGCTGAGCGGAAGGATCACTGGAGCCCGGCAGGTCGAGGCTGTGGTGGCCGGGAGCGGCCACTGCACTTCAGTCTGGGTGACAGAGTGAGACGCCAATTCAAAAAAAAAAAAAAAGAAAAAGCATCTTGATAGGTATATTGCATCAAACAGAGTACTTTGAAGGTGACTGAGGTTTACACATGTAAATTCTAGGGCACAGTTTTCACACCTATAATCCCAGCACTTTGGGAGGCCAAGGCGAGAGGACTGCCTGAGCCCACGGGTTCGAGCAGACTAGCCTGGGCAACTTGACAAGACCTCATCTCTACAATAAATCAAGAAAAATTAGCTGGGCATGGTGGCACATGCCTGTAGTTCCAGCTACTTGGAAGGCTGAGGCGGAAGGGTTGCCTGAGCCCAGCAGGTCAAGGCTGTGGTGACTGTGAACGTGCCACTGCCCTCCAGCCTGGGCAACAGAGTGAGACTCCAACTCAAAATAAATAAAAAAGTGAATGAACGAATGAATGAATGAATAAATAAATAAATTCTGGATTTTTCTGGGTCCCCCTTTGTATGTAAATAAATAAATAAGTACATTTTGGGACCTTATTATTTCTATAATTTTGTACTTTATTCATTTAACATCATGAACATTTTTCTTTGAAAAGAAAATTTAAGGGCTTCATAACATAACTCTCCTTGCCACTTGGATGTACTATAATTTAATTATTTATTAATAATTTTATAGCTTGCATTTAAAGTTTATTTTATGAAATATTTCAAACATAAAGCATCATAATGTTATACTGTTCACATGTTGGGCCATTACCCACCATGAATAAATCTGAAGAGTTTTGCCATATTGTTTCTGATTCTTTCTTATTACACATTTCTGCCACAGCTAAAGTGTAGTGTTCAGCCTCATGCAATTTGTATTATCTATTATCTACTGTTGATGGACATTCAGGTTGTTTCCAATTAGTGGTTAACAATATGGCACTATACACATGCTTATATAGGTTTTAACAGGAATTATGGCTGAAACAAATACAGAAATAGAAAGTCTCAGCAAAGAAATAGAAGATATAAAAAAACAGAACTAGGGTCAGGCTCGGTGGCTCAGCCTATGATCCCAGCACTTTGGGAGGCCGAGGCGAGTGGATTGCCTAAGCCTGCGGGTTTGAGACCAGCCTGGGCAACTTGGCAAGACCTGTCTCTACAATAAATGAAAAATTAGCCAGGCATGGTAGCATGTACCTAAAATTCCGGCTACTTGGAAGGCTGAGGGAGGGATCGCCTGAGCCCAGAGGGTCAACGCTGGGGTGGCTGTGAGCAGGCCATGGCACTCTAGCCTGGGTGATGGAGTAAGACTCCAACTCAAAAACAAAAAAACAGAAAAAAAAACAACTAAATTAATATTTGAGAATAGAAAAACTAAAAAGAACTGGGGGGAGAAGATAAACTCAATTGAAGGTATTCTACAGCAGCATGGAGGGGAGAGATAAAAGAATTAGAACATAGAATAATAGAAAAGTCCCATTCTGAACACCAAAGATAAAACAGACTAAAAAAGCAAAAATGAACTGAGCCTCAGGGCCTTGAGGGACTACAACAAAAGACCTAACATTCCTGTCACTAGAGTCCTAGAAGTAGGAGATAAAAAGTGTTTATACAGTGAAATATTATGCAGGAATGGAAGAAATCTTGACCCATGCTGCAACATGGATGGAATTTGAGGAAACTCTGCTCAATGAAATAAGCCAAGTATAAAAAGACAAATACTATACAATTCTACTTATATGAGGTTCCTAGAGTAGGCAAAATCATAGAGACAGAAAGCCAAGTGGTGGTGCCGGGGGCTGTGGACCGGAAATGGGGAGTTAGTGCTGAATGGGTATGGAGTATTTGTTTGGGATGATGAAAAATTTCCAGAAATGGACAACATTAAGAATGTATTTACTATCACTGAACTGCATACTTAAAAACTGTTAAGACAGTAAATTTTGTGTACATTTTCCCCACAATTAAAAAAATTAGAAAACCAAAACCAAAACCAAAAACCCCAAAACAATAGTTCAGTAGGGGGATTGTTTGGTTTTTAGGCTTTTCTTTTTCCTTAGTATTGTTTCAAGTCTCCCTAATACCATTCTTTGAAGGAAAGCAGATTAAATGCTGACTCTTATTTACTTCAAGCAAGCTATTCAATCTCTCTGCTCCTCAATTTTGTCTATAAAATGAGACTAATACCACTGCATGGGTAACAACACTACAAATTAATGCATATGAAATGCCTAACGATGTTTGGCACAAAGTAGGCACTTAGTAAATGGTAGCTTTTTACCATATTATATGCATATTGGATAATGTTCTTTCCCACTTTAATATCTGGCCTTTCAAACTTTGAGCTATTCTTTACAAATTTTCTGAATTGCATTTTTTACACAGAATACTAACATTGTTTAATATACACTTTCTCATTTGTCATTTTGGAACTCCTTTATTGAAAAAATAATTCTTGGTTGGGCTCGGTGGCTCAGCCTTAATCCCAGCACTTTGAGAGGCCGAGACGAATGGATCGCCTGGGTCTTTGGGATCAAGATCAGCCTGGACAGCTTTGCGAGATCTCATCTCTACAATAAATAAAAAATTAGCTGGGTATGGTAGCACACGCCTGTAGTTCTGGCTACTTGGAAGGCTGAGACAGAAGGATCACCAGAGCCTAGCAAGTCGATGCTGGAGTGGCTGTGAGTGTGCCACTGCACTCCAGTTTGGGCGACGGAGTGAGACTCCAACTCAAAAAAAAAGAGAAAGATAATGTCTGATGATAAACAGAAGGACCTCCATATTGAATACGTTCTTCTTGAGACACAAATTTACTTCTGTATTTCTAAGGTAATGTGTTTTTATTGTTTCTGAGTGTCTGGTGGGCCCTGATCAGCACATCTGATGATTTACTTCCTTTAGAATGCTGTGAAATTGCAGAAGAGTGAGATGGTATCCCTGCTGATTTCAAAGCTTCTGATATACTGGGTTTAGGATTGTCTCTTCTGCCAGGGAACCTTGTGAATGGAGTGTGTGGCATGACAACCTGAATAACCTTGCTCTCAGATGCCACCTTGCTACGTATCATGATCCCAAATTTTGGGGTCTTTAATGTTTACTGCATAGTGACCACATTTACTTATTTCACTTTAACGTTTTCTCGGCTCTCTCATTACTTCTTGCTGAGCAGCTGCATGTTTCTCTGTCCTCCACAAATCTATCCTGCATGTAGCAACAAATCATCTTTAAAACCAGTATCTTGTCACTTCCTTGTGTCAGTCCCTGCAGTGACTTCTCAATGCAACGGGACTGGAGCTTCCCTCAGGAGCTGGCTGATGGCAGTCCTCTCCTGCACTAGCCATTAGCTGTGATGACCTTGTCCACTCCCTTGTATGCTAGGACCTCTTTCCTGGCTTGATCTACTGCTCCTCAACATTTGCCTACTTGACCTTTAAGACCACTTAAAACGTCAAATTCTCAGAGAATCATTGCTGACTAACCTACTATCTTTGTAGCCCACCTCCCACATTCCCTTTCTTCATGGCACTGTGTATAGCACTCACTAAACTGTAAGCTCTAAGATGATGGGAACATGCCCTTGCTCTGCTTGGTACCTAGTATAGTGCCCATAGATAAAAGGCACTAGAATATTTTTATAGAAACTTCACAGCCGGGCTCGGTGGCTCAGCCTGTAATTCCGCGCTTTGGGAGGCTGAGGTGAGTGGATTGCCTGAGCCTGTGTGTTCGAAACCTGCCTGGGCAACTTGGCGAGACCTCATCTCTACAATAAATAAAAAAAATTAGCCAGGCGTGGTAGCACGCGCCTGTAGTTCCAGCTACTTGGAGGGCTGAGGCAGAAGGATCGCCAGAGCCCAGCAGGTCGAGGCTGCAGTGGCTGGGAGTGGCCACTGCACTCCAGTCTGAGCGACAGAGTGAGACTCCAACTCAAAAAAAAAAAAACAAAACAAAGAAACTTCACATGAGTTGATGGGATGCACTCTCATAGATGGCTGGTAGGAGGACACACAGGTACAACAGGTGATACATATCAAGGTTGGGCAGAAGTACTTACAAGGATGTTCAGCACAAATTACAGAAAACAATGAAAAAAAAAAAGAATCCAAAAGTCTATTTTTTGAAATCATCTATAAGGGATATTTTCATTAAAATTATTTTAAGAGTATATAATGACATAAGCAAATGGGGTAAATAAGAATGGGTATAAAGCTATGTATACAGAATTCAGTTTTTTAAAAAAAGTAAACAGCCATCTGTAAGCCTGCAGGTCTAGAAGAAAATATGCTAAAACAGTTAACACCATGTCAAATAATGTGATTAAAATCTCTTCACTTACAAAATAAAGTTTTCTGTGTTGTCCAAGTTTTTAATAACAGACATATTTTTATAATCATAAAACAATGACTACCCTGACTCAGAGATGTCATCCTAAGTAAAACTGATGCACGTGGAGACCCTTTAGGTTGGTGTGCGGTACCTGGTTGTTGACAACTACGTGCACAGTGCCGTGAGTTGTGTAGGATGGCAGGTCGCTGAGGTGGAAGGTCTCGTACACGATGCCCTGGCCAGCAAATGCAGCGTCCCCGTGCAACAGGATGGACATAACCTGCAAGCACCCAAGAAGACTGCCAATTCAATACATCCTAATCGACAAATCCACAAGGCAAACAAAGGAAATGAGTCATCCTTGTTTTTTAAAAAATAATCTGTTTTGAGATATTTCAAACACAGAAAGGGCAGAGAGTACATAGGACCTCAAGCTCCCAACCTACTAGCGCACCCAGTGTGTCTGCCCCATACCCTCACACCTCCCCATCCTGCCACCCCCGTCTGTCCTGAGCACAGGGAAAGCTGCAGACCCCAAGCCCTGGTAGGACGCTCTGATACACTCTCCTAGAGAGCAGGACTAGCTCAGTCAACTACTCCAGGTGACACATGGAATGGGCGGCATCAGTTGTCACGCCTCTTCAGCCCTTCAACCTGGAGCAGCTCCTTGTCCTTCCCATCTTAGTGCACCCTTGACAGGGCTTGGGTACCCACTTGGGAAGGATGCACTGCCTCAGGTTAGGTTAATGGTGGTCATCTGGACAGGCTGCTGTCTGCCCTTCTCCCTTTAACTTCTGATTTCTCCTTGGTGGTGAACACAGTAGCAGTATTTTGTGAGGAGAAAATTTATATCCTGTTCTTCTCAAGCCTGCACCCCAGCCTCAGCAGCACTGACAACTCCTCTCGGGTGGCTGACGAACAGCAGATGCTGATTTCTGTTACTCCCACATTTGTCAGATGGCAAGCCCTGCAAGGAAGAGGTTTCTCTTCTCCGTTTAGTTATTTGTATTACTATGTACTCACAGTTCCTACTTTATTCGAAAGGTTGTATGTAATTTGTCAACACTGTTAGTCATTTTGATGCTCATGTTGCTCCAGATTGGCATGGGAACTCCTCCAGCTGCCTCCCTGTCCCATGGACAGGTTCCCATCATTCACGAGTACTTCCTTGCTTTCTGGCACAACAGGGCATCGTAGCCTCATATTGTGCCCTACCCAGTCCTAGAATTAGCTGTTTCTCTAAGAAGCTTGATTCCTCCATTTAAGGTCAATATTTGTGGGCTCATTGGTACTAGGATATTATCACATCAAGGTCCATATCATCATTCAAGGTCAGTATAGAGCTAGAAAATATACGTGTGCGCACACACGGAGGGCTATTTCTGTGTATCTGTGTGTGCGTTAAAAAAAAGCTGTGAGTTTATACCAACACCCCTAAATTCCAATCCAACATTTTTCCCAAGCCTATAAATATTTCCTACGGTTGCGAGACACTTGTTCCGACTTCCTTCAACATGTTTACCTATTTGCTTGGTGTCGCCAAAGCCCCAACCATGCAAGACCACTATTTCTACTCCTTGGATACGCAGGCTATGTCTCTCTAAACCCCTGTATTAGTCAGGGTTCTCTAGAGAGACAGAACCAATAGGATGGGGAGAGAAAGGAGAGACAGAATGACTTTTAAGGCCCTGGGCTAGTTCAAACTCTGCAGGGCAGGTTGGCAAGCTGGCAGGCTAGAGGCCGTGGGAGGAGGTGATATTGCAGCTTGAGTCTGAAGGCCATCTGGAGACAATTCCTTCTTCTTTGGGCACCTCAGTCTTTTTCTGAAGGCCTTAAACTGATCAGATGGGACCCACCCACACTTTGGTGAGTCATCTGCTTTACTCAAAGTCCACTGGCTTAAATGCTAATCTTATCTTTAAAAAAATGCATCAACAGCAACATCCAGAAGGGTGTTTGTCCAAACAAGTGGGCACTGTGGGCAGTCAAGCTGACATATAATATTATTAGCCCTCACACCCTCTCATGCTGTGTCCTTGGCCTATGGGCCTGCTGACCTGGGCCTCCCTGAGTCCCTGTCACCGCCCCAGTCCTCAGCACTGTGCTGAGTCCTCCTTGTCAGGAAGGGAAGGTTCATGATTTGCTTGACAGGGACAAGAATCTAGAATGAAAAAAAAAATTTTTTTTGAGTTGGAGTCTTATTCTGTCACCCAGGCTGGAGGGCAGTGACATGCTCCTGGCCACTGCAGCTTTGACCAGCTGGGCTCAGGTGATCCTTTTGCCTCAGTCTTCCAAGTACCTGTAACTACAGGCACGTGCTACCATGCCAGGCTATTTTAAAAAAAAATTTATTGTAGAGATGAGGTCTCGCCAAGTTGCCCAGGCTGGTCTTGAACCCGTGGGCTCAGGCAATCCTCTCACCTCAACCTTCCAAAGTGCTGGGATTATAGGCATGAGCCACCGCACCCAGCTAGAATTAAAAAATTTTAACACAGAACTGCCCATGTCCTGCTTTTTGGTAAATGTGGCAGATGTTCACCAAGATAATAGGACAGGGACAAAAGTGTATAATTTGCTCAGGAAGCCCTCTGGAGGGGTGCATAGCTTTGCCACAATGCCCAGGCTGGTTGCCTTGTTGAGTATAAAATGCATTGGTTTTAAGTCACTGACATTTCATTTTTTGCTGATGCCCACATTGTGTCATTTCTTCCCACAGATACTTTCTGGATGATCTCAGTTGACTTCTGCTGACAGGGCACCTAGGGTTAGTCTTCCTTTCATATTTTTCTTGACCTTCTGATGATGTTATAACGTGACTGCACAGTGGTAACTGACTACTGAAATCACCCCAAGCACATGTCGGGGCTCTCCTTGTATCTGGAAACCTGACCTGCACCTCAGGCAAGAGCAGGTTCTCCCCTTGCTGTAGGATGCACTGCTGCACTGAGGAAATGCTTTCACAAATATCCTTCCCAAGGGCCATCTTAGCACTGAGTCAAATCGGGTTAGTTTCACAATCATGCACAAGGTTATGGGATGACCTCGGCTGCATTTATATAAAGAATGTAATTTTTCATGGATGCCAAGTTATGTAACACACACACTAGCTCCCCGAATTCTGGATTTAATGGAAATCAAACCATTCCCTAGGGGTGTCAGAGGAGAAGCAAGGAGAACAGACAGCGGGCTGAGCCTGTACTGACCCCGCTAAGGACACATGAAGGCTTGAGGCAAGGTAAGGAGGCCACTCAAAAAGAGGGACTGGTGGCTATCCACACTGGGGCAAGGGCAAATGTGTAACAACATGGTATTTGTGGAAGGAAAACAAAGGGACATGCAGATTTGCAACCAAACAGGCTAGCTAGCCTTTCTTGTCCTGGTACCTTACAAAAGGATCAAATAGTGTGACCACTTGTAGTGTGGTTTTTTTTCACACTTAAGTCTCACTCTGTCACCCAGGCTAGAGTACAGTCACATGCTCACAGCCACTGCAGCCTCAACCTGCTGGGCTCAGGTGCTCCTTTCACCTCAACCTTCCAAATAGCTGGAACAACAGGTGCGAACCACCACACCTAGCAAATTTTTTGATTTATTGTAGAGACGAGGTCTTGCCAAGTAGCCCAGACGGGTAATCAAATCTCAGGGCTCAGGCAACTCCGCCTCTCAAAGTGCTGGGATTACAGGTGTGAGCCACCGCACTCAGTTCTTGCAGCAGTTTTAAATACTCTCTATTTCCTTTTCTCTAATTATTTCATTCTTTTTAGGGAAATTTCTAACATTCTGTGTGAGTAATGCTCAAGTGGATTTTTGCCCACAATTTATGAATGCAGAGGTCCCAAGTTTTCTGCCATCTTGTTACTTGTTACTACTCAGACCCAAATGCCCATTACAAGGACACTGTGGTCACTCCAATGCTGGTCTCCCCCTGCCAACTCTCCTTGACCAGCCCCTCCCAGGCACCCAGTGTTGTTACTGGCTGCAGGGGCTGCACATCCCCCCAGCAAAGTCAAGGCCTCTTTGCATCTTCCTGGAGTTTTTTTTGGCACTGTCTTAGCTCTTGAGTTTGAAACAGTAAAGAATCTGTGTGTCTGTATGGATCACACTCATTCTTTACAGCAATGCAGGGATCACTTCCTGCTCTCAATGCACTCCAGCCTGGACTTCATGACCTGTGACAGTGGTTTCCCTTCCTCTAACCCTCTAAGCACAACACTATAGGTTTACAGTATTTTAACAAAACCCAGTAAACTAATCATTGGTTGTACCTCTATAAAAGACCTGATCTCTTTCCAGGGCACACTTGGGAGGCTGGCCCCTCCCTGGTCTGTCTCCCCCAATCCACTCTCCAACTTTGCTCCTACTTTTCACCTCCAGAAAAAGTTCTTTCCTTCCCACTCCTAAGTCCTGCCATTTTTTGCCAATTAGATATGATGGCTACCTGCTCTGCTCTTCTGAAGCTCTTCACGGTATGCCTCTTCTGAGGCTCTTCACGGTAAACTCTGTAGCTTCCCCAGAACACACACAGGAGACAACATAAGTATCTGTTTTTTTCTGATTAGTTGGTTTTGGGGTAATCATTAAGGAATAAGAACTGTATAATCTGTTACAGACTGAAGTCTACCTTGAGGTTAAATGAGGACAAATGGTTATAAACTGTTATGTACCAACACTCAACATTCACATGACGAGAGGTGGCAAGGCTGGACCCCACCCACACCCAGAGCCAGTGTCCTCCCTCTCTTCATGGCCCCTGAACTCATGCCCCGGATCAAGCCCATCTCTCCTTACATCTCTCAGTTCTACAATTTCTCCTTCAGGCCTACCCACATTTTCTCCTCAAAGACTCTCCTCCTTTTCAGTGAAATTACTTCTTTGTCCATCAATGGTAACTACAAATCTGTTTCTGGACAGACGTGGTAAAGATAAAGCATGTTCTGGTGAGTATAACTTTAGGGAAGAGGCATGTATGTAAGTGGGACTATTTTACCATTGCTACTCTTTTAAAGTTGGTTTAGAATATTTTATAAACTCCAGAAGCATGATGTCTCAGATGTACCCAGGGCTCTGGGCTGTGTTGGTGAGTGGAGCTCTATGCTGGGACATGGGGCTGCAGGGACCTGCCTTGCAGACCTCTGTTGGGGCCTTACCTTTTTCCCTTCGGTGTCCCCACAATAAAACTGCTCAGCTTTGGTCTTGCCCATCACCACAGGGTCAGCAGCTTCAAGGTGGGAAGGATTGGCTACCAGGGACAGGGTGATGTTCCTGTCGGTCACACGGTTGATCCTCCGGTGATACATGCCCAGGTGGTACTTCACATCCCCAGAGCCCTGAAGGGGTAAATGGTGGGTTTGGACCCTGGCCAGGGAGAGGCTCTCTCTCCACAATAGCCCTTTAATATGGGATTTCTATTCCCAGGACCCCACTGCAGAAGGATGAGGAGGCCTTTTCCAAGGATCATTCCCACTCGGGGCACAAAAAGGTCCCTCAGCCAGGATGGACATCTTTACACTTAATAGGAGGACCGTGGGGCCACCGAGCCTTGGACTGGAAGGTAGGCCACTGGTCACCTCCTTTGTTCCGATGCCAGAACTATTCCAACAAGGTAAGGCAAATCGCAAATGGCACAGAAGAACTGAGGCCCTGGCAAATCTGAGAAACATGTGAGCCAGGGGTTGTGTATATGCTGGGCCTATGCTGGAGTGTCTTGATACAAGTATCTCACCTCATCAGCTGCCTCCAGTTTCGAATCGAACTGACAGAAAATCTGCTCCAGCTCCTTCCTGATGACATTCGCAAGCACGTTCAGCCGCCCCCTAAGACACAGGAGCGGGCAGGTGGGATGAACAGAGCCAAAAATCATAGCTCTGAGATGGCAGGCAAGGCTGCTGCAATTCCCTCCCCTCAACCAAGACATGGCACCTCTTTGGTTTGCAGCCCAAGAATAGCCCAAGAACCAGAGCCAATGTGGGCACTGAGCCTCTGTCCACTGGGCACCTGAGGTCACAACACAGTGGGCAGTAGAAAGCCAGAAAGTACAGAAATGCTGCGAGCCTGTGGCCTCCTCAGCCTCCATTACCTCCCTGTGCTTCCCCCATTCCCATAGTCTTAGCCTTCCTCCCAGTGTCAGAAAGAGCCTTCCCTCCAGGTTAGACCTCAACAAGGGCACTGGGGCTTAATTTTTATAAAAATGCAATGAAAGGCCAAATGCCAATCTGAAACCACATGTGGTCTTGGCTGTGACAGTGACTCTGCAGAGTCTTCCACAGGCAGGGGTGTGAGAATCCTCTGAAAACAAGACACTCTCACCTACCCGATGAGCCCAGGCTCACAACTGACACTTGAGGAGAGAATGGCTGCTCGCTCAGTGCTCCCACCCAGTGCTTCCTATGCAGCCCACGGGATGGCAAGAAACCAGTGGGAAGCATTCCCAGCAGTACCTGTGCGGCATGCCCATGATCACGTAGTCTACTCCATTCTCACTCGACTTGTCAATGATGGTCTTGAGGGCAGGGATCAGTACCTCACAGCCTTCCAGACCAAAACGCTTCTCAGAAGACCACTTCCGTTGCAGGAACTCTTCAAACCTGCATAGGGAACCAAGCCACCTTGGAGAGCAATGTCACCAGGGCCAGACTTTGTCACCAAAGTCAAACTTTCCTGAACTACAAGAGGGGGTTCTAGAGGCTGACTACTTGCCTGGTGTCCCTTCACATGCATGTGCTGCAGCCACACCCATGCCCTGGACAGCTCACAGTCTGCGCACAGGCCCACAGCCCCCACAGCCCCAGGCCAGACCCGTACCTGGTGGACCGCACGAGCCTGGCCAGCAGGGTCCGCTTCTCCTCGTTTGTGAATTGCATGATCCCGGGGGTCTCGAACTTCTGCCGGATCCACTGGCACTGCTCCAGGTCATTGATGAACATGAACTCCACCCCAATGTGCTGGCAGTAGGCCATCTATTCCACACAGACACACACAGGCAAGGTGCTTCCAACCAGATCTGGTTGAATGAAGACTACTAACTGCCCACTCAGTCCAGAAGGCAGGGGAGTGGGGGTGGGGAGGGGGCAGTTTGGGGGTGGTGATTCCTTCTCAACTGTATCTGAGCCAGGTGAGACTGATGGAATGGAGATGGAGTGGTTGCCAGCAGCTCACAAGGCCATGAAGTGCTTTCCTCAGGGACCTTGATCACTTGCACACAGAGAACCTCTTGGCTCTCCAGGGGCCAGGCCAAAGAACAACCTCCGTTCTCCTCGGTTCCCTCCATGGCAAGAAACACAGACCATATCAGCTGTGGGAATAGGTCCTTCCCCAGGGAAGGCAGGCTGTCCTCAAGGTCAGACCTGTGCCCAACACCCGTGATAGGAAATGTCCACATGCTGCCAAGGGCTTAACAGCTGTTTAAAATTTGCAGGCTTTCAGATTTTTAACTTCCACTTTTTAATAACTGACTGTTCTGGGAAACTTCAAAAGATGCAGAACTGACAGAAGTCAGGGTCCTGAGCAGACTGAGATGTCCTATACAAAATCCATCTTCCACAGCTAGGGAAAGTGGCAACCAGCTCTATAAGGCTTGGTGGGACAAAGCCAGGAGAGGAGAGGTACCATAAATGGGAAAAGGCACCAGGCTCCTGGGGCTGCCCTAAGCTAAGTCTAGTGTTCCTGCAGAGGTCCATGGCTTGACCTGCACAGGTAAACTGGAGGACCAGGACAAGGGTCTGAAAGCAAACCCCAAGTTAGAACAGAGGAAAAAGGAGACAGGCCCTGTTGCAGCAACAATGACACTTGACAGACCCCGGAAGACATCTTGAACTGTCATCACAACAGCCAATCAATGTGTCAGGTCTGCCCAGCAGCTCTTGTCCATGATTCCATTTGGTTTTCACAACAGACAAAGAAGCCAGCTGGGAAAAAAAGGATTTGCTGAATCTGAGCTCCTCCCTGTTCTCTGCAGGGTGAGGGTGTGCCATTCCTAAATACATACTCTAGGATCAGGAAATGAAGCAAACTTTGCCAGAACTCAAAATTATGACCAACCTCAATACTCTAGTTATCACTCTAGACAGCAGAAGAAAAATCCTGCCTAAAAACAAAAAGAAAATACTGCTGGGAAAGACCCAGTATTTTTACCAACCCCTGCTTATGATTTGAATATTTGTCCCCTCCAAGTCTCATGTTGAAATTTGATCCCCAACATGGTGGTGAAGACTAATGGGAGGTGTTTTGGTCATGCAAGTAGATCTCTCAAGTATAGTTTAATGCTCTCCCTCAGAGTTGAGCGGGGTTCTCATTCTATTAGTTCCCAAGATAACTGGCATCACCCCCCTCCACCCCATGCTTCCTCCCTTACCATGTGATCTCTGCCCATATAGGCATCCCCTCACCTTCCAACTTGAGTGGAAACAGCCTGAGGCCCTCATCAAATACAATGCTAAATCATGAACTTTCTTCCTTTTTTTGAATTGGAGTTTTACTCTGCTGTCACCCAGGCTGGAGTGCAGTGGCACGCTCATGGCCATCACAGCCTCCACCGGCTGGGCTCAGGCAATCCTTCTGCTTCAGCCTTCCAAGTAGCTGGAACTACAGGTGCATGTCACCATGCCTGGCTAATTTTCTTATATATTGTAGAGACGAGGTCTCACCATGTTGCCCAGACTGGTCTTGAACCCATGGGCTCAGGCAATACTCTTGCCTCCACCTCCAAAAGTGCTGGGATTACAGGTGTGAGTCACCATGCCCAGCTAAATCATGGGTTTTCTAGTCATGAGCCAAACAAACTTTTTTATCTTTATAAATCACCACTCTCAGGTATTCCTTTATAGCAACACAAGATGGACTAAGACGACCCCAAACCATTATGTCCTAACCTTTAAGATGATAAATTAGGAACTTCTAAACTGGATGCATACCCCATCCCTCACTTCAGAGCCAGCAGCAGTCCACTGTTTCATCCAACCTTTACAGATGTTTGGGGGATCCACAGTGTCCCAGTCTACTGACCAGTAGAAGAAAGTACAGTTCTGAAGAAACCCATTCAAGAAGACATAGCCCAGCTCAGAATGGCTGCTGACAAGAACCTTCAAAGATGATTCATGTTCCCGGGGTACACGTTTGGGTCGCAAACTGGCTGTCTGTCCATTCTTTTTTATCCTGGCCCCAAGTGACCAGCTGGGGAGGAGTGCTGGGAAGGCTCTTCCCTTTGTCACGACTACTGTCCACAACTGCAGAGGTGGCAAAACGATGCTGCCAGGGCTCTTACCCATGCCTCTTCCTTCTCCCTTTATGACTGACAGAGGCGGAATTTCTATTATTGAATAAATAAAAGCTCAAAGGAAACTACTTGGTTAAAGGCTCTAGAAATCAGTATCTCCCCAACATTATCAGCATTACTTGCGCTATTAACTTGTAGATATAGTTATCAGGCTACTGGATAATGTTTTATTTTTCCTGTTCTTAATTCTATCTCCAGTAGAAAAGGACAGAGAGTGTTAGTGGCTGATTCTGTTTCTCGAATGAGAAAAATTTTAGGAAGCCAAGTCACATTTTCTCTAATTTTTAAAAGAGATGCAAGTTGACTATTATGTCATGTGATCAACGTACGTTCTGTCTAATTATGCCACCAATATAACACATATACAACATTACACATAAATAAAGCATCATCATCAGGCAAGGTAGTGAGCTGTTTACACAAATATCTGTAAACTGCTGTGAGAATGAAGTCTTCTAAAGCTGGGGCCACTCTGGATATAGGAGATGTTTTGGCCTGGGCCTTCTGGGGTCCAGGACTAATTGTCCCAAGACAGTAAGAGCCAAATCCAGGACTCTGGCATCAGCTGAGTTGAAAGGCAAGCAGCCCTTCAAATCCTGCGGCCTCTCTATCTGCTTCAAATGACACAACTGGGACTACTTGGGATGTGAAATTCAGAGAGGAAGTTAGCCATAGGGGACATCAGCACCCCTGCCTGATTTTCCTTTCTGGGAAGGAAGGTGCTGAAGGGGCCCCTGAGATGACACACTGTGGCTTGCTATGAATACAGTGACCCCAGGGGAGCTTCCAATGAGAGTACATGCTTAACAACGAGCTGCTAGGCTCCCCACTGAGGACTCCTCTGAAGTGAAAGGGGCTCTCAGGGCCAGATAAACAGGAAATATGCTGAGGGAATGGGGTGGGACACAAGAGCAGCCAAGTAATTTGGGAGCAGGGCTTCTTGAAGAAGAACTGTCTATATGGGGTGCCATTTGTGGGGACATAGACAACACGAGAACTTCTAGATCAGCAATATCCAACAGAAACAAAGTGAGCCCCATATGTAATTTGTCTTCCTAGTAGAAACAGATGAAATTAATTTTCCTATTTGACCCAACGTATCAAACATACTACCTTTTCTTTTTTTTTTTTTTTTTTGAGTTGGAGTCTCACTCTGTCACCCAGACTGTAGTGCAGTGGCCGCTCCATGCCACTGCAGCCTCAACCTGCTGGGCTCCGGTGATCCTTCCACCTCAGCCTTCCAAGTAGCTGGAACTACAGGCGTGCGCTACCACACCCGGCTAATTTTTGATTTATTGTAGAGATGAGATCTCGCCAAGTTGCCCAGGCGGGTCTCGAACCTGTGGGCTCAGGCAATTTACTCACCTCAGCCTCCCAAGGCACGGGATTACAGGCTGAGCCACCGAGCCCGGCTACCTTTTCAATATTTTAAAAAGTTATTCAGGTATTTTGCACATTTCAACTGCTTGATGTGGCTAGTGGCTCCCATGTTGAACAGGACTAAAGATTATGGTTAATGTCGTGACACTGGTGCAGGTAAAGGTGATAGGAAGAACCCAAAGGTTAATTCACCTCAATTTACCTTGGCCACTCCCTCTTGGTACCCTCGCCCTACTAGTGACCACTTCCCACTGGCATCTACCTCTCCTGCTGACCATTTCTTCCTGACACCCCATTCTGGTGCCACCTCCTTCTGGCTGACCCCTCTTTTCTGATGCTGGCTGGCACTTAGGTCTGGTTTCCACCCCCTTCTCTCCTACAGGCCTAGAAGTGAGGAAGGCAGGCAGTGAGGCAGCTCCAAACTGAGATGCTGACTGACACTGCAGGATGCTCATCACAAACTGCAAAAAATGCTGTCACCTGACCCTCAGATCTTTTCATGCCACTCTGCAGCCAAGTGTGGAACCAATGAAGAGAATTTTAAAATGAACCTCACTTGCTGTAGCAAGGGCTAATCACTGGGATGTAGTAGGGGGTTCGGACTTAGGGGACCTGAGCTGTGACCTGGGTACTGAGGGTTCTGAAAGTTCCCAAGGTGGTTCTCATGTTCAGCCAAGGCAGAAACTACCTCAGAGAGTGCTACTGGCCAGTGTGGTTAAGCCTAGCCTGTTAGGCACATCAGGTGCTACTGAAGGATCCAGACTCTTCATGACACAGGACCTCAATTCTGAGAAGCCCCATTCCAGAGCATTTTCTCAGTCTGCTTTAACCTCAGTTCTTTAGCTCTGAACATCAGGAGCAGTATTAAGTAATAGTAACAGTTAACTCTTGGCATGGACTGCTCATCAATCCCACTCTCCCCTCTGGAATGGGCATGGAAGTTACCCTTGCTACGACTTGCCCAGGAAGGCAGGACTGGACACAGGCGGCTTAATACCTGAGCCATGACTTTTAGTTGTTGTCGCTAAAGTTATGTGTCTGCAAGAGTTCCCTATCTACAAAAAAAAAAAAAAAATTTTAAGTTCCCTTTCCCTTACTTTTTAAAAAAAAAAGATAGGACCAAACAACAAAAAAATCGAGTTTTGAGGCCATCCTGCCAGTGCAGGTTCTTAGCAAGGCCACCAGACTTTTCTGAAAACCGCTTTGGTTCTTACCTCCAGCCGGCGGATGATCTCTCGCAGAGGAAGCGCTGACTCCTGTCCCCCGATAAAAGTGGTGGTGGGCAAGTGGAAGACCTTGTCGAGGTCAGACTCATCCAGGCCGTAGAACCCTGCAGGGCGATGTGGGCAGGACAAGCCAGATGAGGAGGGACAGGGCACAGCCATGCAGGGGCCACAGTTTATGGAAAGAGAAAGGAACTCCTCAAGGGAGCAAAAAGGAAAGAAAAAATTCACACAAAAAGCCCCTGATATATATGAAAATAAGTAATACTTCAAGGCCAGAAACACAGACTTCAGCAATAAACGGAAGCTGAGAATATTACTGGGTTTCACAGGTAAACCACAACAAAATTCAGAGTATGCATGTATTTGTTCAGTGTGTCAATTGTTCATAATATAGAGACAATTTATTTCAAAGTCTCAAAGATAACCAATTTTGGGGGTGGGAGGAAAGAGCCACGAAAAGGCACTAAGTAAGTCAATAAAAGATCAAATAAAAAGTTACAGAGGAAATTAAAGCAGAAAATGAGGAAATGATATAGAACAGGAGATCATATATGTATTATATGACAATAATATGTGTATGTGGTAAATGACAAAAAGTTGAGGGACTAAGTGAAGGAGAAACAGTCACCAGAAACCAACTGGTCTTAGAAGAGCTGCCCAGGAGGGGTCCAACACCGGGCAGCAGCACAGTGGACAAACAGCCCTTGGCCTCTGATAAGGATGGTCCTCTTCTGAAATTTACAAACTACACATTCTAAGCCCATTCTGCAGGCAGTACTCAGCAGTCACAGGTCTAACACTCCCTCTCCCCAATCCAATCACTCAATTGGAGCACTAACTATGGGGAAGATGCCTCTTCATCTGAAAGCATATTTCAAATTGATAAAGAATAATGATGGAAGGGCTCTTTTTCTGGCGTTATGTGCTTGTTTCATCTTGCAATAATTATCAGGGAAGAAAACTGTCACATGACACCATATGTTCTTTTTTCTTGTTTGGCATCTACCTGACATAATATATCAGCTAGAGTAGGGCCAAGAGCACAATTCAAGAGTGACTAGCAGTGGAATAAATTGCACCAGGATCTTCTCAGGTTTCAGGAAAGAAAAATGAATCTGTAAACAAGGATTCTGCAAGGTCTCCAACATCTTCACAAGATGAAATATTCTCATTGTCTCCCGGCCAACTTAAGGGTAAAAATAAGAGCCACTGTGAGACATAAGGGCCCAGCACGGAATTAACACAGTAGTTTACAAACACACTGTGTATTTGAATCTCCTGAGAGATTTGTAAAAATGCACATTACCAGGATCCAAGTCTGGTACTGATTCACACTGAATCCCCCCAGGTGATTCTGATTCAAGTTGGGTTTGGGAACTACAGTATTTATTGATAAATACTTTAGGACAGTTTTTAAGTCTTTTGGGTTTGGGAACTACAGCAATTTTTTTTTTTTTTTTTGAGTTGGAGTCTCACTCTGTTGCCCAGACTGGAGTGCAGTGGCCACTCCCGGCCACCGCAGCCTTGGCCTGCTGGACTTCGGCGATCCTTCCGCCTCAGCCTTCCAAGTAGCTGGAACTACAGGCGCGCGCTACCATGCCCGTCTAATTTTTTGATTTATTGTAGAGATGAGGTCTCGCCAAGTTGCCCAGGCAGGTCTTGAACCCGCGGGCTCAGGCAATCCACTCACCTCAGCCTCCCAGGGCACAAGATTACAGGCTGAGCCACCAAGCCCAGTTTACAGCAATTATTTATAAATACTTTAGGACAGTTTTTATGTCTTTTTTTTTTGAGTTGGAGTCTCACTCATTCTGTCACGCAGGCTGGAGTGCAGTGGCACGCTCACAGCCACTGCAGTTCACAGCTGGAACTGCAGGTGTGCACTATCACACCCAGCTTATTTTTTGATTTATTGTATAGATGATGTCTCACCAAGTTGCCCAGACTGGTCTTGAACCCCCAGGCTCAAGCAATCCTCTCGCCTTGACCTCCCAAAGTGCTGGGATTACAGGCTGAGCCACTGCACCTGGCCAGTGTTTAGGTCTTAAAAGCATTCTCTGTGTTTTCCAAGTTGTTTGTTTTATTAAAACAAAGGAAATCTGGCTTTTTTTCTTAAACCTGAAGGGTGACGATGGTAGTAGTGACTTAGTTAAGCATGCCCACCCATTTCCTCCAGTTATTCTGTCAATAATGAAGACACCACAATCACTTGGGACTGGGTGATGCAACAGCTCTTGCCATTTATGACCCAGCTTTTGGTTAACTGCTCTATGTGTTTATGAATGAAAAACAAAATTATTTTTGAGAAATCTGTCCTAGCTGATGAAAAAACCAGACCAGGGGCAGATGTGGGGACCAGAGTATCCAAACAGTGCCCATTTTGTTGGAAAAATAGCTGGACTGTGATTAACCAGTCACGGGAATGCCCCCAAGATGAAAACTGTGCACTGGTCACAATCTTTCAGCATGAAGACCCTGTGAAGTAACAGTCTGCAGATATCCCCAGTCTCATCATGTGGTCAGGTGGTGATCCTTCTTCTATCATCCTGAATTCACAGTTCTTGGGCTGTATTGCTGAGTCGTGGAACTGCAGGCCCACTTGTAGTCCTTTAGACATTTGAGAAATTAAATCTATAGATGTGTACTTTGGAACGGTACAACTAACAATCCTAGACTCCATATGTAAAACAAACATAAGACAACCCTGAAAGGGAGATAGAAGGCAGCAGACCAGCTAGGGAGGTCTCAAGGCAAAACACAGCAGGGAGGTCCCTGGGTTTCCTTTTGGCTTTGAATATCCTAGACTAGGAGCAAAAGAATCAGCAATCCCAAAACTACAAGAGGTGTATTTGATAACAAAAGCCCAACAAAAGCGGCTCTCAATCCAAAGAACCAGGAAAGAGGCAACCTAGCAAGACAAAAAACTTTTAGACAGTAACTGCTCTACTCCAGCAAAACACTAGAAAAAACACTGTGGCCATATGCCCATCCTTACCAGGTGAGTCCCAGCCCCCAGCCTCATCCCTGAGGTTTCAAAGAAGGTCCAAGAGAGAGCCCCAAATTTCCTCCCCTCTGGGAGGTAATGCATCAGCCCTCTCCCCCTGGTCCAATATTAGTGGAGACTTGATATTGCACCAGAGCAGTGTCTAGAGAAAGTCTGCTATAACAGATTTAATAAGATCCTGACTTTTCTAATACCCAAATGTCCTGGTTTCAATAGACTACCCGTAACAAGAACCAGGAGCATCTCAGATTGAATGAGAAAAGACAATCAATAGACATCAACACCATGATAACAAAGATGTTAGAATAATCTAAAATTTTAAGGGATCCATCACAAAACAACTTCCATGAGCAATTATGAACATGATAGAGACAAATTTTTAAAAAGTGAGTCATGAAATACAAAGTCTCAGCAAAAAGTTGGAGATGTATGAGAAGCTGAGGTGAGAGGACTGCCTGAGCTCAGGGGTTCACAACCAGCATGGGCAACATGGCAGGATTTCATCAAAAAATTACCCGAGCATGGTGGCACATGCTTGGTCCCAGCTACTTGGAAGGCTGAGGCAGAAGGATCACCTGAGACCAGCAGGTCAAGGTTACAGTAGCCGCGATTGGGCTGCTGCACTCCAGCCTGGGTGACAGTGAAATTATGACTCAAAAAAAAAAAAAGGAGAGATTCAGTGGAAGAATAAGGAGGCAGACAATCAGTGAATTTGAGGACAGAACAACATAAATTAGTCAATGTGAAGAACAGAAAGAAAACAAAAAATGAACACAGTCTCAGGGACAAGTGACACTATAATAAAAGACTTCACATATGTGTGGATGAGATCAAAGAAGCAGAGGAGAAAACAAGCAGCCGAAAAAGTACTTAGAAAATGATAGCTGAAAACTTCTGTTGACAAAAGATATAAACCCACACTTTCAAGAAGCGAAGTTAATCCACAGGATATGCCTAAAGAAATCCATGCCAAAACATATCATAATTACACTTCTGAAAATTGAAATCAAAGAAAAAATTTTAAAAATATATTTTTGTAGATTTGGGGTCTTGCTATGTTGTCCAGGCTGGTCACAAATTCCTGGCCTCAAGTGACACTCCCACCTTGGCCTCCCTAAGTGCTGGGTTAAAGGGGTGAGCCATTGCACCCAGCCAAAGGAAAAAAATGTTGAAAGTAGCCATACATTGAACTAAATGAAAATGAAAATATAACATATTAAACTCTGGGGGACAGCTAAAACAGTACCAGTACCTTATCTATAGGGGAAAACAATTCAAATGACAAGATTTTTCATCAGAAACCATGGAGGTTAGAAAGAAGAGGCACAGCAATTTTCAAGAGCTCAAAGAAAAGGATTCTGTCTACATCATGATAAAAGGGTCAACCTACTGAGAGGACAGCAATTCTAAATAAAAGCTGCAAATTACGTAAACCAGAACCTGACAGGACTAAAAGGATAAATCCTATATCCACAAAAAAAAATCCTGAAGGAAAGAAGGGGAAAACAAGAGATTCACAGATGAAGAAAAATTAAGTTTGTCCCCAGCAGACTTGCCCTAAAAGAATGGCCAAAGGAAGTTCTCTAAATAGAAAGGAAACAAAACAAGAATCCTAGAATACCAGAAGAAAAATCACAAAAAGCAGAAATCTGAATAAATATATCAGACTTTCCTCTTAGGTCTTCTAAATTATGTTTGGTGGTTGAAGCAAACTAACAATACTGTCTGATGTGGTTCTAAAAGCATATAGAGAAAATAGTTAAGATAATTATATTATAAATGGAGAAGGGTAAAAATATATAAAAGAAGGTAAGGTTTCCACACTTAACTTTTACTGGGAAAGTGATAGCTTCAGGAGACTATGATAAGTTATGTCCATCTAATGTAATAATACCTAGAGCAACCACTAAAAAAGCTATACAAAGGGATACAGTAAAAAACACTATACATAAATAAAACAAAAATTTTAAATATGGGTTTATACCTTCTGTTCATCATATCTGAGAAAAAAAATTAGAAAATAAAATAAAATATGGGTTTAAAAATCTACAAGGAAAGTGAAAGCAAAGAAATGAAAAATGAAACAGAAAATAAAGAATAAAATGGCAGCCTTAAGTTCTAACGTAGTAATAATTGCATTAAATATAAAGAATCTAAATATACCAAGTAAAAGATAGAGATTGGTAGAGTGGATTAAAAAAAACCCCACTTATGCTTATCTACAAGAAACTCACTTCAAATATGATATGGGTAGGTTGAAAGTAAAAGATGGAAAAAATATCATGTAAAATATTAATCAGATACAAATAGAAACGAATACATTAATATCAGATAAAGTAGACTTCAGAGCAAAGAAAATTATCATAGACAGAGGGACGTGACATCATGATAAAAGGGTCAACCTACTGAGAGGATAGCAATTCTAAATAAAAGCTGCAAATTACGTAAACCAGAACCTGACAGGACTAAAAGGATAAATAGACAAACTCATGTTTATAGTTAAAGACTTCAATACCCTTCTCTCAACAACTGACTGAAAAATGAGGCAGAAAATTGGCAAGGATGTAGAAGAACCCCATAACCATAAACCTACAGGATCCAACAGATATTTACAGAACACTCCACCCAATAACAGCTTTCTTTTCAAGTACCCATAGAACATATGCTAAGACAGACAATATATGGGCCACTAAAATAAAAATAAAAAACTCAACAAATTTAGCATAACTGAAATCATACAAGATGCATTCTTCAACTACACTGAAATTAAACTAAAAACAGTAACAAGATAAGAAAATCTTCAAACACTTGGAAATTAAATAACACATTTCTAAATAATCCATGGACCAAAGAGGAAGCATCAAGGGATATAAAAAAAAAAATACACTGAACTGAATGAAAATGAAAATATAACATATCAAACTCTGTGGGACAGCTAAAACAGTACTGAGAGGGAATTTTATAGTAGTAAATCATACATCAGAAAACAATAGTCTCTAATCAATAATATAAGTTCCCACTCCAAGATCCTAGAAAAAGAGGGAAGAGTAACAAACAAAAACCAATAAGCACAAGAAAATAATAAAAAGCAAAAATCAATGAAATTTAAAAGAGCAAAACAATAGAAAAAAGCCAATGAAACAAGAAGCTGGTTCTCTGAAATGATCAATAACACTGACAAACTTCTTGTAAGACTGACAAGAAAAAGAGGACACAAATTACCAATATCAGGAATGAAATAGGTTATCAACAAAGACCCTCCAAATAGCAAAAAGAAAATAAGTGAATACTATGAACATCTCTACAAATATTTCACAACTTGTAGAAGAACACAAACTATATTACATTAGATAACCTGAACAGCCCTATAACTAATAAGGAAATCAATTAACAAATAAAAAGTTTATAACAAAGAAATCTCTAAGCCCAGATGGATTTGCTGAAAAACTCTATCAAATGTTTGAAGAAGAATTAACATCAATTCTATACAATTTCTTCAGGAAAACAGAATAGGAGAAATAAGTCTCAATTTATTTTATGAAGCCAGAATTACCCTGATACAAAAAGCAGACAAAAACAAAAAGAGAAAATTATAGATCAATATCACTCATGAATACAGAGGCAAAAAATATATAGAGATACAATATATTTTAAAAATTAGCCAGGCGCGGTGGCTCATGCCTGTAATATCAGCACTTAGGGAGGCTGAGGTGAGAGGACTGACTGAGCCTAGCCTGGGCAACATGGCGAGACCTTGTCTCTGCAATAGATCAAAAAATTAGCTGGGTGTGGTGGTGCACACCTAGTCCCAGCTACTTGAAAGGCTGAGGTAGAAGGATTGCCTGAGCCCAGCAGAGGCTGCAATAGCTATGAACGTGCCACTGTACTCTAGCCTGGGAAGCAGAGTGAGACGCTGACTCAAAAAAAAAAACAAAAATTATGTGCCATGATCAAATTATTGCAGTATTTCAAGGCTGGTGAAATAGTCAAAAATCAACCAACACAATCCACTATATTATCATTAACTCTTCTCCATTAAAGAAGAAAAATCATATGATCATATCAATAGATGCAGGAAAAATGTCTGACAATACCCATTCATAATAAAAACTATCAGAAAAATAGAAATACAGGGGAACTTCCCTAACTTAATCAACAGCATCCACAAAAAAATCTACAGCTAACATTATGCATAATGGTGAAAGACAGACAACTTTTACCCTAAAATAAGGAATAGGGCATAAAGATATCCACTCTCCCCACTCTTTTCAACAAAGGCCAAAAGTTGTAGCTACTATGATAAGGCAAGAAAAGGAAATAAGAAATAACTTCCTATTTTCAGATGGCGGGCCTGTTTATATAGAAAATCCTAAGCAATCTATAAAAGACAAAACAAAATAAAGTACCATAATAAGTGTGTTCATCAAGATCTCAGGATGCAACATAAACACTAAAATCAGTTGTACTTCTGTACACTACCAGTAAATGTGAGGGTACCAATATTAAAAAAGAAAAAACACTTTAAGTGTAAATCTAACAAAACTGTATACAAGCCAGGCATGGTGGCTCATGTCTGTAATCCCAACACTTTGGGAGGCAGAGGTGAGAGGATTTCTTGAGCCCAGGGGTTTGAGATCAGACCACGCAATTTGGTGAGCCCTTGTCTCTACAATAAGTCAAAATCTTAGCCAGGGAGTATGTCACTGTGCTCTAGCCTGGGCAACAGAGTGAGACTGTGACTTAAAAAAAACCCCCAAAAAACAAATATACAACTTACATACTGAAAATGACAAGAAGTTGATGGAAAAAAACAAGGAAGATTAAATAAATGGAGACTTACTATGTTCATGCATTGGAAGGTAACATAGTAAAAATGTCATTTCTCCTTAAGTGAATCTATAGGCTTAAACTAATTCCTAATGCCAGCAAGGTTTTATGTAGACACAGACATGCTTTTTCTCAAATCTATAAGCAGAGACCCTAAAATAGTCAAAACAATTGTGAAAACAAAAAATAAAGTTCAGTAGCTACAGTAATCAAGACACTGTGGAACTGATGGAAGGACAGACACACGAATTAAAGGAAAATAACAGAAAACCCAGAAACAGACCCATACAAATAAGTCCAACTGATTTTTGACAAAGGCACAAAAGTAGTCCAGTGAAGGAAGGACAAATTTTTCAGCTGATAGTATCAGGACAACTGGACACCATAGGCAAAAGCATAAAAATAAGAGAATTTTGATCTAAACTTCATACCTTATATAGAAATTTACTCAAAATGAATCATAGATTTAAACCTAAAACACAAAACTAGAAAATCTTTAGAAAAATACATAGAACACCCTTTGGGATCCAGGGCCAAGGAAAGGGATCTTCGACTTGAAGCAAAAGATGATCTATAAAAGGAAAACTGATAAACCGAGTGCTATCAAAATTAAAAATTTTTGTTCTGAAGAAGAACCAATTAGCCAAAGAATGGAAAATATTCAGAGGTCTTTCAACAAGTGACTGGTTAAAACAGTTGTGGTACATCCATGCCACAAAATACTACTCAGCAATAAAATGAACAATCTATTGAGACATACCAACAACCTGCATGAATCTCTAAAAAATTATGCTGATTGAAAAGTGACCAAAAAAATTTAAAAAAAATTAAAAAGTAAATAAATAAGAAAGAAAAGTGACAATCTCAAAAGGTTACATATTGTGATTCCACAGGTATAACATTCTTGAAATGACAAAGCTACAGAAATGGAGAATACAATAGCGGCTGCCAGGGGTCAGACGTAATGGGTGAGATGGGAAGGAAGTGTATGTGTCTACAAAAAGGCAACAGGTGGGATGCTCCTGGTGATGGATGTTCGCAGTCATGACAGTATCAATGTAGAGTCACAATATGAAGCTTGTACTACAGCTTTACAGGATGTGAGCACTGGAGAAACCGGCCAAAGGGCTCAAGATCTCTCTGCTATTTCTCACAACTGTATATGAATCTACAATATCCTCAAAATAGA
>NW_007253270.1:0-10888 GCF_000164805.1 Carlito syrichta
CAGATCAATTCAACAAAATGCATAGTTCTCCAAAACTGTGGTGTTATGGGAGCCCAGTGAAGGCTATTGCTCCTAATGACAGGGTGAACCATAAGGGGAATTCCTCAGAACAGTCCTGTTTTCATCAGGACTCCCACAGGGGAGAGTCATAGGGACGTGTGGTACAGGATAGGGGCCTCTCTCAAGAAAGGGATTTGCTGCATGGTGAGAGAGAGGAGAGCATCTGTGACAATCCCTTTGGGACAGGAATGTAGATGAGAAGATTGGAGGTTTGCAGCCTTTTTTATTCAGTCATCAATAACCACTACTGCTAGTCCCGTCAGTGCTGGGCTCCGAGCTTAAAACCATGAACACACATATATATAACATTCACAGAGCGCTCAGTTTAGCAAGCAGTGAGCCATGAGAGTGTAGTGATGATGAGTTCCCTGAAGGAAGTTGCCAATGCTGTGTTGGGTTGAGCTCAGTGGATGCTGTTGTACCCCTTCTGGTTGTTTCCAACAACTGGATAACCTGTGTTTCTCTGGGAGCAGCCAACACCTTGGCTCCCTGTTTGGTCAAAATACTGAACATTGCTAAAAGTGTCTATAGGAAACTAATCCGTAGCTATTGACTATGTCCTGGCCAACTGGAAAACAAAGAGGTAAGGTTACTAAGTCTTCTAGTTCATCCTTACCACAGTGATCACTGATGATCTGTCTTCTGTTTGATAAGGTAAATGATTTCCAGACTTCAAGATTCACTAAGAAAAAATTACATTGCCGGAACCTGAAGAACTCAGATCACTCTATAAAAAAGATACCTGCACACATATGTTTATCACAGCATTGTTCACAATAGCAAGAACCTGGAACCAACCATGCTGTCCATCAAAAGAGGACTGGATTTTTAAAATGTGGTACATATACATGATGGAATACTACGCAGCCATAAAAAAGAACAAAATCATGAATTTTGCAGCAACCTGGATGGAACTGGAGTCTATAATACTGAGTGAGCTCTCACAGAAACAAAGATCTGAATATCACATATTCTTACTCATATAGTGAACCTTGAACATCTATTGTGATACTGTAAGAAAAGGATTGACAGTGGTGGGAAAATATGGAGAGTTAGGGAGGGGATGAGAGGTGGGATTAACGGTAGTCAATATATGTCTGGGGATGGGGAGACACCCCTTATCAACAAAGGTGCCTGAACGAAGCATACTTGTATGCCTAACCCTTAACTGTACCCCATAATATTAAAATAAAAAATATTGATTTAAAAAAATATATAGCATATTTGCCATTTTATAGAATTGCATAATTTTGTATTTTATTATCTAATTAGAGATCAGATAGCTAAAGTAGAAAGAGTAAAGCAACTTCTAAGTGTAACGAGAATAAATGGGGGTCTGGGACTAAAATTCTGGCTTGTGATTCTCAACATTTACTGAATTGTAAGCATTGTGAATAATAATGGATTATGAATGATAATGATTGAATAATTATTGTGGTTGCTTTATTAGCAATGCTCAAAACTCATCCTTGTGTGACTTCAAGTAAGCCATATAACTTTGTGAACCTTTTTAGACTGAAGAAATTTGACAGTTTTCTCTCTGCCACAGAATTCAGGTCTCACAATCTCCAGAAAAAAAGATTTCTTAAAAACCTTTGATACATGATAACCCTCATTGACCAATGTCTTTACACAATGTAGTTCAAGGATGTTCTGGGTTGCTGAGAGGCTCACTTTCAAGTGTGATTGGTCCAGTCCTCCTTCCTTCACTTCCACATGTATGCTCGGCACCCATGATCACACCAATGGTACCCTCATCTCCCAGAAGTCCGGCGGCTAAAATGAAGAGACCTGGGCTACAGGACTTTCTCTCTCAGTCTCAGGCTCACAATTCCTGGGTAGGAACGGAAGCTGAGAGGGCGATGAGATGGTTCAGGGGATAAGTACCCCCTGCTTGTGTGTCTCTCTCAACTCAGCCTCCCCTTCAACCACCCTGACCCATGACCTTGATCTTACTATGTTCTCTTAGTGAAATACAAACACAGCTTAGGCACACTCAAAAAAATCTAGCAACCAATATTTCATAAAAACTGCGCATGAGCCCTATTCTGTTCAATATATGGGGAAACTAGCTGGAAATGATAAAAACAGCATTAGGTTTGCAAGGTTTCCCAAAATAGATGGTCACTACATGCTTTCAGGAGATACATAAAACTGATATTGATCACTTGGTTACCTGAAACAGTTCCTTTGGGACTAGAATAGCATCCATAACTAACAAGAATGGTATATAGTATTTAATGACATTAAAACACTCCAACCCATACATACAGTAGGAGCTTAGGAGACAGTAATGTCAAAACAGTTTTAAGTTGAAGGAAATATTAGCATGCTACTTCTATTAGGGAAAACATCAACAATAATAATGTAACAATGAGCTACAGAAAGAAAAATAATGAGACAGTATAGAAAACATTTTTAAAGGAAATATTCATTCCCTTAATATTATACTCTGATTATCATCATACACTGTTTCATGGGAAAAAACCAAATAAGCAAGCAAACAAACAAACAAAATGGCAGAAGACCCAGACAACAACATAATGACCATCTAAGTTAGCTATGTTTTCCTTGTGGAAAAGCCTTAAGACCTACTTAAACTTAAAGAAATGGTAGGATAATTTTATGGCAACCATTAAGAAAATCAATCCTGATGAATAACAATTGATGATTCTATAAAAAGAAGGGAAAAACCGTGAGCCATATACGTAGCTAAATTGGAAAAGAGATCTGTGGTATTGTCAGCTGGGTACACAAATACTAAGAATGACTGGTGAGAGCATGGCCCCCATCAGTGGTGATTTTCAAAGGAGACTGGTAGAACTTGTGTTGTCAGCATGTCCCAGCCAATCAGATGGCAGGGCCTCCTAAGATTCCATGGCACCCACACATTTAAAATATGTTGTGGCAACCGCAGACCGTTACCTAGCACACTCGGTGCTACATACTTCACTTCTATCATAGACATAGCTTCAGGCAGTGCCTTTGACTGTGAGCTCTGGTATCTGGACCCTCATTTTTAGTGACTTTCAAGGGTGCTGACCAAACATTTCTTAACAGTAAGTGAAGAATTACAGCTTCTGTTATCCCTCAGTCCTGATTAAGCCTATTTGATTTCATTTGTTTTTCACGCATCATGTGTTTGGGTTTCTTCTCCTCAGTCCCTGTCTCTCTCTACCTCTTCTGCTACCATGAACAGCACGGCCGTATCTGTCATATCTTTGGCCAGACAGAGAGCAAAAGCAAACTTTACAGGAAACAAGAAGGAATTGAACTCAGGGCTGGTAAACACAAAACAGCAGTTACGTGACCTAAAACAAAAGCTACTGATCTCAGAAGCCACTGCCTATGCCCTGGCCAACCAGCTGCAGCAGTACAGTAAGTTTCAAAGGGTCACATTCACCAAAGTGATGACTGTTGATCCATTATCTCTCTGAGAAAGTAAATGGTTTTAGGCTAGATTGGTCAGTTCCCTTACCAACGTAAATTTCATCCTCACCATATGCCTAGCTAGGTAGAACTGGATACTTTAACTTCTTTTTGCTGAGGATGGAAAACTGAATCCCAAAGTGTTTAGCAACTTTTCCAAGGATGCCAATGGGGTATAGGATGGAAACAGAGTAAAAATCCCAGGTACTGATTCTTAGTTTTTCTGTTTTCCAAAGTGAGAAGCTTAGGCTATTTTTCTGAAGAGCCTTCTGTAGTCTTCATGATTCTGCAAGACAAGTGACATTTACACTGTTGGCCTGAATGTCTAGGACTAATGAATTTCCAGTTAACTCAAACTTTTAGGCCCAATAGGCCTAGCCGCGCTGGTTACACCGGGGGAATGTGGTGATCTTACATAGCTCCTGCTTTAAAGGAGCTTGAAAAAGATCTGCTCCTCTTGGAGTCTGTGACATCCACAGGTGACACCATCAAGAGCAGGGACTACGTGGTTGAGAAGGAAGCCCTGCTTCCTGGGCACAGGCTCGCAGTCCTAAGGAGAACAGAAGAGAAGATAAGCCCAAGCATTGCTTGAGGGAACACAGTGCAGTGTGTCGAGCAGTTTCCTGGGCTCCTGCCGTTGCTTCTCTTCTCTGTGCCTGGGTTTCTTCATGCGTCAATGTGCTGCTATAGTAGAACCGACTAACTTGAGTTGTTATACTTAGTTACAGAGTGTACGTTTTGCAAATCTCCTAGGACAGTTCTTGGCACAGAGGAAACACTCTGTGCTAGTTCTTCATTCCACAATTTCTAATTTAACATAAAATTTATTCGTATTTGGGCATATTTCCTTATGGGCCTATGGTCCTATGCCCAATATTTTACATGATTTTATCAATATAGTATTTTTAAAAATCATTTAGATTTTTTTCAAAATTCCAGTAAAAGGGAACCATGAGTCCCATTGACCTAGGGGCCTTCTCAACTCCCCAGGAAATCAGGACTTTCTGTGCAGCACAGACTTTTCCGTAAGAAACTTCAAGACTTGGTAAAGTGGCCCATTACTATGTCAGGCCTTAGGGGATGTGAATTCAGACTCTATCAAATTCAGTAAAATTATCTTGTCAACTGCCTCTGAGTGTCTCTTTTCTCATCTCCAAATTGTGTAGTATCGGATGCCATGGAGTCGGCAGGTAGGTAAATAATGATGTGGAAATCCCTGCCTAGACTGGAACTGGGGGTTCTTATCTCCTAGGGAGAGGCCCTCCTTCTCTGCTCTAGACAGTGACCAAAAGAGTATTGCCAGCTTTCCCTGAGGCAGGCGTGTCTGTCTTTTCTCAGAGTGTGAGGAGTACAAAGATTTATTGGAGTCCGTGCTGGGGGAGGAGCTGCAGTTCCAGGAGGGGGAGCCAGTGCAGAAGCCCAGGCAAGCTGAAGAGCTCAGGTAAGAGAACATGCTGGGAGATGGGACAGGTAGGAAAGTATGAATCTCTGAAGTTCTGCAACTCAGCCGGGAGAACTCAGAGCTAACTTGGGACAAGAGAAGCACAGGAATCTACTTGGGAAGCACATGACGCCCAAATATTTATTTAAAAAAAAAAAGAAAGAAAGAAAAGAAAACAAAAGACATCGTAAATTATGGGCTGCAGTTGTTACAACCATGGTTTGTCTTTTTAAATAATTTTTATTTTATTTTATCAAGTGGGATTTTAAAGACAGGGCCTGGCTCTAGCACCCAGGCTAGAATACAGGGCGTGAACAGAGCTCACTTCAGCCTCCAAGTCCTAGTCTGAAGCCATCCTCCTTCCTCAGACGTTCATGGAACTGGATGTGCACCACTATGACCAGCTAATTATTAAATTTTTTCACAGAGAGGGGGTCTTGCTATGTTTCCTATGCTGCTCTTGTAATTCTGGGCTCAAATGAATCTCCCAACTTGACCTGCCAAAGTGCTGATATTATAGGTGTTATTCACCATACCTAGCCTGTTTTCTCCTTTTGATATGAGTAATTATTGAGGTAAAATTCCTGTAACTCAAAATTAACCAAAGCAGCATTTACTATACTGAAAGGGGTGTGCAGGTACCAGTGCATTTACTCTTAATCAGAATCACCTCCCGACTGAGTGTGGTTTCTTATTCTTTCATCCAAAAAATCTAGTCTTGTTCACTCCATCTTTCTTTGGGTCTTTCATCTGTCCAATTAACCTCACCTTTACATGGCCAGACTTCTATGTGTGACACTGTCCAATCACTACAATACACTCTGAATTTTTTTTTCCTTTTTTTAACTTTCAAATTTTTTATTTCAAAGATGTGTGGTAAAATTCAGGGTTAAGTATATAAATGTTCCTTATGCAAGTACCCTTGTTGATGAGGTGTGCCTCCCCCTGGCAGCTTTCCTCAACTGCCAATCCCACCCTACCTCCCCTGGCAGTTTCCCATTATTGCCAGTCTCTTTCTTATAGTATTATGAAAATTGTTCCAGGTTCGCTTATGAGTGGGAACATATGGTACTCTGTTCTTTGTTTCTGAGGTAGATCACCGAGTATGATAGATTCGAAATCCATCGTAGTTGCTGTGAAGTCCACATGTTTGTCCTTCTTTATGACTGCATAATATTCCATTGTGTATATGTACCACTTTTTTTATCCAGTCCAGTTTCGACAGGCAGCATGGTTAGTTCCATGTGTTTGCTATTGTGAATAGTGCTGCAATAAACATGCATGTGTAGGTATCTTTTTATAGAATGATTTGAGTTCCTCCAGGTATATTCCCAATAGGGAGATTGCTGGGTCATATGGAAGGTCAATTTCTAGTTCTTTCAGAAATTGCCACACTGTCTTCCAAAGGGGTTGCACTTGTTTGCATTCCCATCAGGAATGTAGAAGCGTTTCTTTTTCTCTGCATCCTCACCAGCATCTGTGGTTGTTTTATTAATGATGGCCATTCTTACTGGGGATAGGTAGTAACTCAATGTGGTTTCGATTTGCATTTCTCTGATGATGCGTGAGGCTGAGCACCTTTTCATGTGTCTGTTGGCTGCCTATATATCTTCTTTAGAGAAGTGTCTATTCATGAAAATTTTTACATGAAAATGCCTATATCCAAAGTGAGGAACTGAAAGGACATCTTTTTGGAACATATTCGGGAAAATACATTATTTTGCTTACAGAATAAAAAGGTGAATATAATCTTGAGACTTCTTCTAATAGATAGGGGACCTTTTGTTTTGAAGATATTTTTCATTCTTTTTGCGACAGACATTTTTAAAAACAGGCTGAAAGTCTGCTTAGAGGGCTCCATCAGCATATTCTCACAAATCTCTTTTGCAGTACCCAGAACTTATCACCCATCTCTCTCTTCTCTTATATTTTATCTCCTATTTCACCTTAGGGACTACAGATTCCTAATTAAAGCTCAGGCAAAAGAGCTAACACAGTTAAGGGATAAGTTACATGATGGGAGAGATGCCTCCGTCTCACTCTTTGAGCATCTCAAGCTCCTCCTCAGTCGTGGTGACCCTGATGACTACCAGAGGAAGAACCTCCAAGAGCCACTGACTGAGGGACTCAGGCTGGCAAAGTGCCTCATCTGCAAACTCAGGCCAGGTAAGCTGACTACAGGCCAAGATGACACAAAGATTCAGGCTTATGAGAGACTCTAGACCTCCAGCCCTCCACAAATAGCAATTTTTTCAGTGGTCTTTTTTTCCACCAATCACTTGTGGCCATGACATGACCAGGACTTCCTTGGTAGGACAAGATGAGACACACACAGTAAGATGAGGTCACAGTATTGCACAATCATTCTTTCTCTTTGAAGGAACATGGTCTCTGGAGTAAGAGGTGATGTCCAACCAGTTTTATAGGTCAAGAATGAGCTTCTGACAGGAGGCGGCTTGTTGAGTTAATAAAGCCCTAGACTGAAAATGAAAGTTCCCAGGCTCTATCCTCAACAATGTCTTTAGTAACTGTGGTTGGGTGATTTTTTTAATCCCTCCTGGATTTCTATACCTTCATTTGTAAAATGAGTCAATGATTTTTTTCATGGTAGATGTAGCAAAGTGGGAAAATTTATGACTATATCATTGGATAAGTTACTTGATGTACTCATAGGTGGTAGGAAAGTTGTTTAGACTGGAGCACATTCAAAAAAGAGAATTTCCCCCTGATAACTCAGCAGAAGTCAACCTTGAGGGCCCATGAAGTTCCCAGATGTGTAGAGGCTTGAGGGAAAGTGTTGCTAATTCTCTCTAAGAGAAAGAAATAAGGTCTAAGTAAGAACTGTGAAGGGACATAGAGCCTGTTCCTGGGAATCAAATCAGTCACAGGATGTGGGAATATGGTGTAGCCGAAGACCCGAGAAAAGCTAGACAAACCTCCTCTACATGAGGTGCAAAAAATATTTTTAATTTTGCCATATTATGGTGGTGATTCTTCTGAGAATTCGTTGCCTGATTGGTGAGGAATCCTTGCCAAGGCATTTTATATATTAAAAAAACTTAACATGAAAGCTTTTGGTGTTTTCCTGACTCTTATGTACGTGTTTATGACTCTATGAATATATGTCATCAAGCTTGTACATGGGGAAGTGAGAAATATCTAAATGGACATTTCTGTATTTGTTTGCAGAAACTGAAGATGATGAGGAGGTTGAAGATACACCCAGGTAAAAATGAATTTTCAGAAGGGGGAAAAAGTAGAAAAAAAGTCTTAGAAAGGGCAAGGGGTGGATGAAGGTAGTCACATATTCCAGATGCAGGGATAAAACAAAACACAAAAACATACAGAATGTGCCTATTTCATGAACCAATCCAACAGCTAAACAGTCCTGTGAACATGGTTGTCTCTTGTCCTTTTGGTACTTGGAAGCAGGATCCAAGATAAACTCATTAATCCTAGGAATTTCTTGCATAAACACAGAAGAACTGTTCTCTCTTTCAATAAAAACTGGGAGGAGATGTGAATCTGTTTTCTACACATATGTCTTTAGGTTCCTGTTGAGAAACATAAATGCAGACAGGTAAAAAGCAGAAGAAAAGTTAGGAAGTAACTAGCAAAGTTATGCATCAAAAAGAGAACCTCGACCCAAAAATATTTACTTGTCATGCCACAATATGAAAACAGCATAGAAGGCACACCATCTCTTTAGTCTACAGTGGCTCAATGGCCTGTATTTACTTCTCCATTGTGTGTTAAATTCATTTCAACTGAGTCACATGGTGTATCTGGTGTCATTTTTCTCCAATATTCTGTGTGCCATGTCTGTCCCAACCGAGATAGTTGAGTCTCCTTCCTTGTTAGCTCCTACCTGCCCAGTTCAATAAATACCAGCACTGTCTTTGTCTCTGGCCCCCATGGCAGCCACACTCTGTTCCACAGAAAGGAGGATTCCTTTTTCCCTCTTCAAGGGACTCTCCCCTGTACTCACTTGGACCATTCCTATACTTCATGTCAAAATCACGTGGGACACTTCAAAACCAGCTGGGCCTACCTAGTGTCCAGTGGCTCTTGGTTTAATCATCTGTTGTTTCTATCCCAGCTGGCTCAGCACAGTACTACAGGAAACTGAAGAAAAGGAAGACCATCAGGACTCACTGGAGGAATGTTCTTCCACTTGTTCTATTTGTCACGACCTATCCGACTCTGGTCACCAACACAGTAAATCTCCATCTAAGAAACAGGAAGTTGATTCTTCTGTGGATGTAAACAGTGAACCTTCTCATTATCAAGGGGAAGAAGCTCTGAACGTTCTTACAGGTAGCCTCTATATTCTTTGCATCCCATACCTCTCTGTAGACTAAGAAAGATCATATCTCTGTCTAGACTAAGGAAGGACAACCCGTCTAAACACAGATTTAGTTTGAGTCAGTAACTAGGTTGAAATTTTAAAATTATATATCAGGAGTGGTAAGGGAACCTTCCTTTCTTTCTCATCCTATGTCATGTTTTTGTCTCCTTGGCTTCAGGGTGTTGGACCACAGGAAGGTGTGATACAACTCATACCCACCTAAACACAAAACGTTCCAACAGGCCTCCTAACATAGATTCAATGTCTCTTGTCACTTCCAGTGATATGATTTGTGTCCCTGAACAATGTTAATGGGACTTCTGTGCCTGTCCAAGCCAATTGGCAGCCTTGTCTATATATTTGAAGATGCTGAACATGGTTTCACAGCTCCAGGCCCCAGTATATATCACCTTTAAGTTGACTTGTCTTAGCTAAGTTGTCATCTTAAAATCAGGATGTACACATTTGCCTTGCTATTAAGTTTTCAGGGGAAAAAAAGCTGTGCCCTGAGGTCTGTACCCCAGGAATGGCCAATGTTTCCATTTAACAACACTGATTCCCTTTCATGCAAGAGCTTTTAGAATTCCTTCTATCTAGGACTGTTAGTGAGGTACTCAGGTCCCCTGCTATCATAGTGTTAGAGTCAATATCTTTTTTTAGTTTACTTAGTAGTTGCTTTATAAATGCTGGTGCTCCTGTACTGGGTGCATATATGCTTAAGATGAATATTTCTTGTTGATGGATTTCACTTTTTATCATAATGGAGTGTCCTTTTATATATTTTTAAATTTTGATAGCTTAAAGGTTGTTTTGTCTAATACCTAAAGGTTGTTTTGTCTGTTATTTGGATTGTGATTCCAGCTTTCTTTTGTGATCCATTTGCCTGTAAACTCATTTTCCATCCTTTAACTTTGAGTCTCTGTGCATCCCTTTTGGTGAGATGAGTTTCCTAGATGCAGCAAATAATTGGGTCATGGCTTCTTATCCAGTTTGCCATTCTGTGTCCTTTCAGTGGTGCATTTAGTCCATTCACATTCAGGCTGATTATTGAAATGTGATTTTTTATCCTGTCATGTGGTTCTTAGAAAGTTTTTTCTTTGCTTGTTTTCTTTTGATTTGGGGGTTGATGTATGTATGTGTCTTCAAATTTCTTGTTCTACTGTATTCTCTGTTGATTCTGTGCTCTGTCGTTCTCTTGGGAAGTGTGTGGTCATTTTTTTTTCCTTCTGTGCTGAATACTTTTTTAAGTGTCTCCTATACAACTGATGTGGAAGCTGCATAATCTCTTAGGGATTGGATGTCAGGGAAGGATTTTAATTCTCCATCACTGATGAAGCTGAGCATGGCTGGGCAAAAATCAACAAGGAGATCCAGAAACTAAATTGGACACTCAACCAAATGGAGTTAATAGATTATTCCACCCAATAACCACAGAGTGTACATTCTACTCATCACCACATGGAACATACACAAGATTGATCACATCCTTGAACACAAACCAAGCATAAACAAATTCCATAAGGTTGAAATATTGCCATGCACCTTCTCAGACCACAGTTCAATAAAAATAAATATCAACACCAACAAAATTCCCTGAAAGCCCACAAAGA
>NW_007253270.1:11375-12850 GCF_000164805.1 Carlito syrichta
AGCTGGTTCTTGAAAGAATTAACAAGATTGATGAACCCCTAGCCAGAATGACCAAGAAAGAGAGAAAAAGCCCAAATAAACACAATCAGAAATACAAAAGATCAAATTACAACTGACCCCAAAGAAATACAAAAGATTATCAGAGATTACTCTGTACACCTATATGGAAACAAACTTGATAACCTAAATGAAATAGAGTACTTTCTTACATCTCACAACCTCCCCAGGATGAAACAAGAAGACACTGAGACACTAAATAGACCAATAACATCCCAGGAAATTGACTCTGTCATATGAAAACCACCTACAAAAAAAAAACCCTGGACCAGATGACTTTCCAGCAGAATTCTACAAAACATAAAAGGAGGGGATGATACCAATCCTTTTGGAAGTATTCCAGGCAATTGAGAAAGATGGCATTCTCCCCAAATCATTTTACGAAGCTAACATTACACTGATACCCAAACTGGGTAAAGATGCAACAAAGAAAGATAACTACAGGCCAATATCCCTTATGAACACAGAGGCAAAAATCCTGAACAAGAGTCTATCAAAGCAAATCCAAAAACATATCTCAAAAATCATCCACCATGACTAAGTAGGCTTCATGTCTAGCATGCAGGGCTTGTTCAACCTTAGCAAGACCAAATAAGTAATTAAATACATCAACAGATGTAAAAACAAGAACCACATGATTATCTCATTACATGCAGAAAAAACTTTTGATAAATCCAGCATCCCTTCTTGATAAAAACCCTAAAATGCCTAGGTATAGAAGGAACATACCTAAAAATAGTAAGTGCCATCTCTGATAAACCCACAGCTAACATATTGCTAAATAGAGAGAAACTGGAAACATTTCCCCTGAAAACTGGAACAAGACAAGGCTGCCCACTCTCACCCCTCTTATTCAACATTGTGTTAGAAACCCTAGCTAGGACAGACAACAGAGGAAAATCAGGGCTATCCAAATGGAAAAAGAGGAAGTCAAGTTATCCTTCTTTGCTGATGATATGACCCTATACCTTGAAAATCCAAGAGAATCTGTCAAAAGTCAAAAAACCTGCTTGCACTGATAAAGGACTTTGGCAAAGTCTTTACAAAATAAATGTGCAAAAGACAGTTGCATTCCTATATACCAACAACAAGCAGGCAAAGACCCAAATAAAAACCACAATCCCATTCACAACAGCCACAAAAACAATGAAATACCTCGGCATCTTCCTAACCAGAGAAGTGAAAGACCTTTATAACAAGAACTACAAAACCCTGCTCAAAGAAATCCAAGAAGACACAAGCAAATGGAAAACTATTCCTTCCATGGATAGGAAGAATCAACATTGTTAAGATGTCCGTCCTACCAAAGGCAATGTACAGATTCAATGCAATACCCACTAAATTACCAACATCATACTTCTCAGACCTGGAAATGACAATACTGAAATTCATGTGGGAACATAAATAACCATGAATAG
>NW_007253271.1:0-5813 GCF_000164805.1 Carlito syrichta
AGTCAGCTGGCTATACAGCTGACTAGTTAGATAGCTAGGCTGTTAAGTCAAGCCTGCTAGACAGCTGTTTACCCCATTAAGTCAACTAGTAATGTCAGATGGCTAGCCAGCTGGCTGGCTAGGTAGTAAGCTAGTTAAGTAGCTGGCTAGTTAGCTGGCTAGCTAGTTAAGTCAGCTAGATTATTCAGCTGGCTTTCAGCTGGCTGGCTAGGTAGCTACCTAATTATGTCAGCTGGCAAGTAAGCTGAAGAGCTGGTTAAGTCAGCTAGTTAATTCAGCTGGCCATCCAGTTGGCTAGCTAAGTAAGATAGTTAAGTCAGCTGACTAGCCAACTGGCTAGCCAGGTAGCTAGATGGTTATATCAGCTAGTTAACTCAGCTGGAGTACTAGGTAGTTATTTATTTAAGTCAGTTAGTTAATCAGCTGGCTACATCATTAATTCAGTTAGTTAAATCAGCTGGCTAGCCAGCTGCCTATGAGTTTAGCTATCTAGTTAATTCAGCTGGCTAACCAGGTGGCTAGCTAGTTAAGTCACCTAATTAAGTCAGCTCGCTGGCCAGCTTGTTAGCTAGCTAGTTAGGTAGTTAAGTCAGCTGGCAAGCCAGCGGGCTATCTAGGTATGTAGGTAGTTAAGTCAGTTGGCCTGCCATTATGCTATCTAGTTATATCAGCTAGTTAAGTCAGCTGGCTATACAGCTGTCTAGCTAGGTAGATAACTTGTTAGGTTTGATGGCTAACCAGCTGACTACTTCATTATGTCAGCTAGTTAAGTCACCTGGCTTGGCTACTGGCTAACTAGGTAGTTAGGCAATTAATAACCTGGCTACCTAATTAAATCAGTTAGTTTACGCTGCTGACTAACCAGTCAGGTAGCTAGTTAAGTCAGCACGTTAAGTCAGTTTTCAAGCCAGCTGGCTAGCTAGTTAAAAAGCTAGTTAATCAGATGGGCAGCCATCTGGATCGCTAGATATTTCAGCTAATTAAGTCAGCTGACTAGCTAGAAAGCTAGCTAGTTAAGTCAGCTAGATATGTCAGCGTGCTAGCTTATTAAGTCCCTAGTTAAGCCAACTAGCTTTATGATAGCTAGCTAGGGAGCTAGCTAGTTAAGTCAGCTAGATATGTCAGCGTGCTAGCTTATTAAGTCCCTAGTTAAGCCAACTAGCTTTATGATAGCTAGTGAGGGAGCTAGCTAGTTAAATCAGCTAATTATGTCAGCTGGTTAGGTAGGCAGATACCTATTTAACTCAACTAGTAATACAGCAGCCTAGTTAGTTAAGTGAGTTAGTTAAGTCAGCTGGCTAGCCAGCTGCCTATAAGGATAGCTAGCTAGATTAGTCTGCTGGCTAGCCAGCTGGCTACTTCTTTACATCAACGAGTTAAGTCAGCTGGCAACACAGGGTGATACCTAGGTAGCTAACTAGTTAAGTAAGCTGGCTAGCCACATGGCTATCTAGTGATGTCAGCTAGTTAATCAGTTGGCTAGCCAACTGGCTAACAAGTTAAGTCACCTAGTTGAGTCAGTTGGCTAACCAGGTGCTTAACTGGTTAAGTCAGCTAGTTAATTCACATGGCTAGCCATCTGGCTAGCTAGATAGCCAGCTAGTTAAGTCAGCTGGTTAGACAGCTGTCTAGCTTGTTACATCAGCTAGTTAAGTCAACTGACTAGCCCACTAGTTAGGTAGCTAGGTAATTAAGTCAGCTGGCACGTCCGCTGGCTAGCTAGTTAATGCAGCTAGTTAAGAGAGCTGGCTTGCCAGCTGACTAGCTTGGTGGCTAGCTAGTTAAGCCAGCTGGCTAGCCAGATGGCTATCGCCTTAAGTCAGCTAGTTAAGTCAGGTGATTCACTGACTGGCTAACTAGGTGTCTATCAAATTAAGATGGCTGGTTAACAGGCTGGTTAGGTAAGTGGCCATTTATTGAAGCCATCTGACTAGCCAACTGGCCAGCAGGGTGGCTGGCTTGTGAATCTGACTGGCTATCAGACTGTCCTGCCAACTGGCTGGCTATTTAATTCAGCTATCTAGCCAGGTGGACAAACCTCTAGCTAGCTAACCAGCTGCCTAGCAAACTAGTCAGCCAGGTAGCTTGTTAGTTAAGCCAGCTGGTTAGCCATCTAGCCAACCAGGTAGCTAGCTAGTTAAGTCGGCTGGCTAGCCAGCTAGCCAGGCAACTAACTAGTCAGCTACTTAAGTCAGCTAGCTAGCAAGCTAGCTATTTAAGTCAGCTAGCAAGTCAGCTAACTATTCAGCTAGCTAGTTAAGTCCACTAGGTAGTCAGGTTGCTTGTCAGCTAGCAAGTTAAGTCAGCTATCTAGTCAACTAACTAATCAGCTAGATAGTTAAGTCAGCTAGCCAGCTAACAAGCCAGTTAGCTAGCTATTTAAGTCAGCTAGATAGACAGCTAGATAACTTGTTTGCTAGTTAGTTATGTCAGCCACATAGCCAGCTAGCTTGTCAGCTATCTAGTTAAGTCAGCTAGAAAATCAGCTAGTTACTTAACCTGCAAGTGGGCTAGCAACTCAGCAAGCTGGTCAGCTAATTAGTGGCCTCGCTCGCTTTCCATCAGGTCAGCTAACTACTCTGCTCACTCACCTGTCAACCGGTCAGCAAACTAGTTGTCTCACTCACAAGTCAAAAGTCCAACTAACTCGTTGGGTTGCTCGCAGGTCAACAGGACAGCTAAGTAGTCGGTTTGCTCACCAGCCGACTAATTAATCAGCTAACCAATGGCTCTCTCGCTGGCTGACTAGTTAAGGTATCTCACACAACGGCTCACTCGATGGTCAACTAGTTAATTCGGCTCACCAGTCTGCTCACTCATCGGCTGACTAAGTCTTCTGACCAGTCGGCTCCCTTGCCAGCCGACTAAAGTCAGCTGGTCAGTCAGCACACTCGCCAGCATATTAAAGTCAGTTGACCAGTCGGCTCACTAGCCAGCTGACGATTTAAATCAGCTTACCAGTCAACTCACTCACTTGAAGACTTAAGTCACCTGACTAGTCAGCTCTCTCGCCCACCAACTAGTTAAGTCAGCTCACCTGTTGGCTCACGTGTGGGCTGACTAGTTAAGTCATGTAACCAGTCCGCCAACTAGCTGTTCAAATAGTAAAGTGAGCTAAACAATCTTCCGTATAGTCGACCAACTTGTCAGCCGACAAGTTAGTTCAGCAAATATGTCGGCCAACTAGTTTGGTCAGCTAACTTGTCAGCCAACTAGTCGGCCAACTAGTTAGGTCAGCAAACGAGCAGGCAGCTAGTTAACATTGCTAAATAGTGGGCCAACTCGTCAGTCATCTTGTTAACCCAGCTAACTAGTTGGATGACTGGTTGGCCGAATTGTTAAGCCAGCAAAGAAGTACACTGAGTAGGCAGCCAACATGTAAAACAATCTAAGTAGTTGACTGACTCGTCAGCCCACAAGTCAATTCACCTAGCTAACTCTCTAACCAACAAGTTAAGTTAGTTAGATAACTCGTTTACCAACTGGCTAAAACAGTTAGATAACTCGTTAACCAACTGTTTAAGTCAGGTAGCTATCTCGTTAGTCAACTAGTTAAGTCAGCTAGCTAACTCAGCCAGTTAACCAGCTAGCTAGCTAAGTATGTTAGCTATGTCAGCTAGCTCAGTAGTTAGCTAACGGAATAAGTCACCTACTTAAGTCTGCTACCTAACTAGTTAGATAATTATTAAAGCAGCTAGTTATTCAGCTACTTAAATAGTTAGCTAACTATTTAATACAGGTAGATAAGTCATCTAGCTAAATTGTTAAGTCAGCCTGTTATGTCAGCTAACTAAGTAAAGTCATATAGCTATGTCAGCTTTCTAATTTAATCAGATGGTTAAGACAGATAGCTAGCTAGCTAGCTAATGGGTTAAGTCAGCAGGCTGAGTGAAGTAATTAGCTAGTTAACTAACGGGTTAAGCCAGCTGATTGAGTCTGAGAGATAGCTAGTTAGCAAACGGGTTGTGTCAACTGGTTGAGTAGGCAACCTAGCTAGTTAGCTAATGAGTTAAGTCAGGTGGTTGAGTCACCTAGTTAGCTCTTTAGCTAACAAGTTAAGTCAGATGATTAAGGCAGCTAGCTAGAAAGTTAGATAAGTAAGCTCACTAGTTAGCTAGCTGGTTAAATCAGCAAGTTAGCTATGCAGCTAACTATTTAAGTCAGCTTGTTAGCTAGGTAGCTAGCTGGTTAGATAATTATTTAAGTCAGATGGCTAGCTAGCTAGCTAGCTAGTTAGCTAAATATATAATTCAGCTGGCCAGCTAGATAGCTAGTTAGTTAACTCAAGTAGTTAAGTCAGCTGGCTAGCCAGACGGCTAGCTAGGTAGCAAGATAGTTAAGTCAGTTGGCTAGCCAGTTGGGTAGCTGGTAAATTCAGCTAGTTAAGAGAGCTGGTTAGCCAACTGGCAATATATATGTCTAGCTAGTTAAGTCAATTAGATAGCTACCTGGCTAGCTAGTGATGTCAGCGTGTTCAGTCAGCTGGCTAGCCAACTGGCCAGCTGGTTAAGTCAGCTAACTTAATCAGCTGACTAGCCAGCTGGCTAGGCAAGCAGCTAGCTAGATATATCAGCTTGCTAGCCACCAGGCTAGCTATTCAAGTCAGATAATTAAGTCAGATGACTACCCGGAGGCTATGCAGGTATCTAGTTAGTTAAGTGAGCTGGCTTGCAAGCTTGCTATGATATGTCAGCTAGGTAAGTCAGTTGACTAGCCAGCTGGCTAGATAGGTAGCCAGCTAGTTAAGTCACCTGGCTAGCCAGATATCTGATTAAGTCAGCTACTTAAGTCAGCTGGCAACCTGCTGCCTAGCTAGTTAAGTCAGTCCGTTAAGTCTGTTGGCTATACAGCTGGTTAGCTAGTTAAAAAACTAGTTAAGAAAGAGGGGTAGCCATATGGCTAGCTCGTTATTTCTGCTAGTTGTCAGCTGGTTACCTAGGAATATAGCTATATAAGTCAGCTAGTTATGTCAGCTATGTATCTTGATAAGTCAGATAGTTAAGTCAGCTGGCTAACTAGATAGCTATCTAGGAAGATAGCTAGTTAAGTCAGCTAGTTAGCCAGCTGACCTACTTGGTAGCTAGCTGGTTAAGTCAGTTAGTTAAGTTAGCTTGCTAGCTAGTTATTTCAGTAAGTTAAGTCAGTTGGCTAGCTAGATGAATAGCTGGGTAACTAGCTAGTTAAGTCAGCTGGTTAGCAAGTTAGGAAGTTAGTTCAGTAACCTAGTAAAGTCTGCTCAATAGATAGCAGGTTAGCTAGGTAGCTAGCTAGTTAGTCAGTTGACAGTCCAGCTGGCTAGCTGTGTAACTAGGCAGTTATTTCAGCAGTCTAGATTGTTGGCTAGCTTGTTAAGTCACCTAGTTTAGTCAGCTGGCTAGCTAACAGGCTAACCATATAGCAAGCAAGTTAATTCAGCTTACTAGCAAGCAAGCGAGCTATTTATGTCAGCTAGTTAAGTCAGCTGGCTAGCCAGGTGGTTAGCTAAGTAGTGAGGTAGTTTTTTTAGTTGGCTATCCAGCTTGCTAGGTAATTAAGTTAGCTAGTTAAGTGAGTTGGCTAGTCAGCTAGCTATCTATGTAGAAAGCTAGCTAACTCAGATGGGTAACCAGGTGGCTAACCAGTTAAGTCAGCTAGTTGAATCAGCTGGTTAGAAAGTTGGCTAGAAAGTTAAGTCAGCTAGTTAATTCAGCTGGCTTCCCAGCTAGCTAGGTAGGTAGCTAGCTAGTTAAGTCAACTGGATAGCCAGCTGGCTAGCTGGTTAAGTCAGCTAGTTAATTCAGCTGGCCCACCAGCCCTCTAGCTACATAAGTCAG